>NC_063175.1:17521109-17585476 GCF_023159225.1 Perognathus longimembris pacificus | reverse complement strand
GAGGGGGAGGGGGGAATGATGTAGGTAACAACCAGTACCAAGGGGAAGGGGAAGGGGGAGGGCAAGGGAGAAAGATGGAAGTATGAAACAGTACAAGGTGGAGGGGGAGGGAAAGGGGAAATGATAGAGATAACAAACTGTACAAGGGGGGAGGAGAGGGGGATGGGAGAGGAATGGGGAGGGAATGATGGAGATAACAGTACAAGAGGGAGGGGAAAAGGAGGGGAATGATGGAGGTAACAAACAGTACAAGGGGGATGGGAGGGGAGAGGGAGGAGGGAGGTGGAGCGATGGAGGTAACAAACAGTAAAATGGGGAGGGGAGCTGAGGAAATATGGAGGAAAAAACTGTACAAGGGGAGAGGTGGTAGGGTGAGGGGAATGATGGAGGTAACAAACAGTACAAGGGGGGAGGATGTTGGGGTCAGCTGTACCTTTAAGGGGCCACAGCTGACCTCAGCCTGTCCCTCTCCTTCCTGTCTTTAACCGGAAGAGAAGGGAGTCTGACATCATTTGAGGGACAGCTCCTTGGGACCAATCATGGGCCCCTCTCTCGTGCCTGCCTTTGGAGTATATCTGGGAGGTTCCTCATTTGAATAAACAGAAGCTCTAGAGGTTTTCTCCAGGGACCCGCACGCCCGTGTCATTCTTGGCGGCTTTAGGGCACCCTGCGACCACACGCCACCGAGGCTACCCGTGGCCATCATCCCTCGTGAGTGGTAATGGACCACCCAGGAAGGGGCGGACAAGCCCATTCCCCCCCATGCAAGGGAATTTGAGAGAGACGAGGCTACGTGTGGCCATCGCTCCCACGTAAGAGCGATAAAGGGCCACCCAGGAACAGGCAGACAAGCCCCTTCCCCCCCAAGCTAGGGGAAGTCGAGAGAGAGAGAGCCCACAGAGGGGAGGGGGGAGGGAGGGGGAGGGGAGCAATGGAGGTAACAAACAGTACAAAGGAGAGGGGAGCTATGGAACTATGGAGGTAAAAATCTGTACAAGGGGAGAGGTGGCGGGGTTGGGGGAATGATGGAGGTAACAAACAGTACAAGGGGGACTGGGGATGGAGGGAGGGGATATTATGGAGGTAACAAACAGTACAAAAGGGTAGGGGGAGTGGAGATGGAGGGGAGGGGGAAAGATGGAGGTAAAAAACAGTAAAAGGGGGTGGGGGAGGGGGAAATGGAGATAATAAACAGCATGAGGAGGTTAAGGGAAGGGGGATGGGGAATGATGGAGGTAACAGTACAAGGGGGCAGGAGGAGGAGGATGGGGAGGGTGCACTGATGGAGGTAACAAACAGTACAAGACATGTACTCAAGGCCTAACGTATGAAACTGTAATCACTCTTTTCATCACTTTGACAGTCAATAAGGGAAAAAAAGAAAAGTGACAATAATAGATGCTGGAGGGTGGCGGAATATGGCCAAAGGGAACTCTCCTACAGTTAGTGGGAATGTAAATTTGTTCAACTATTCTTGAAAGCAGTATAAAGGTTCCTCAAGACACTAAACATAGAAATTTCCTATGACCCAGCAATTCCAGTCCTGGGCATTTATTCAATTAACCACAAACCACACTAAGGCTGTCAGCACTGCATGTTCATTGCAGCATTGTTTAGCATATCCAAGATATGGGATCACCCAGATGCCCTCGATTAAATTAATGGATCAATAAAATGTGGCATATATATACAATGGAATTCTATGCTTTCAGCAGAAAGAATGATATTGCTCTAATCATAAGGAAATGGAAGTACTTCGTGTGACTTTTTCCTAATTTTTTCTAAGGGAAGAGAGCCAGACCCAAAGAAACAAAAACGCTATGTTCTCCCTTATTGGTATTAATTAGTATATGTCTTGGATAGTCCTAGCAGATGATCACAATATCTCAATAGCTATATACAGATGATTATATAAGATGATGCTAGGAGAAATGGTTCCAAAATATGGAAATAAGTGGTTTATCATTATGTTGTTAGTTTCACCCTACTGTGTGATTTTTTTTTCTTTTTTCTTCTGTTCATTTTCACTATGACTTAGCCCCTGTTGTCACTGCTGATTCTGGTACCATGGCAATTTTATATATGTCTTTCTGAATTAGGGAAGGGAAGAGGAGCATCAAAATGGTGAGATAAAGGATAAAATGCGAACCAATGCAACAGCAATATTTACAAGAAAATATGTTGGAAATTAACTGTACAAATTGAGTGGGATAATTGGAAAGGAGGGAAGGTAGGAAATAAATGAGCAAGGGGTAACAAATTGGACAAGATATGTATTCA
Source organism: Perognathus longimembris pacificus (assembly GCF_023159225.1). Lineage (NCBI taxonomy): Eukaryota > Metazoa > Chordata > Mammalia > Rodentia > Heteromyidae > Perognathus > Perognathus longimembris. The sequence goes on along the minus strand of NC_063175.1, from coordinate 17,583,196 downwards.
CTATCTAATGCATGTAACTGTACCCTATATGTTCTTCACCTTGACAGTAATAAAAAAAAGACAAAAATTAATCAAAGTGAGCGAGACCAAAAGAAACATATGTTCCATGGTCTCCTTCCTTTACATTCATTAGAATGGGCCTAGGAATCTACAGGGAAACACAGTGGATGGTAAAAGACAAATCATACCACTTATACATGATATATTATACAGGACTCTAGCCATTCAAACAGTGAGACCAAAGAAGGATATTCTTAGGAGAGGATCACAATAGGTCAATAGCTATGTGCACATGATAATACAAAAGGATGTTTATTGAAGTGAACTTCAAGAAATGGAAAGGAGATTTTTTTATTTGAGTTTTTATGATTTTTCCCCTTTTGTTGTTTTTGGTGATTTCTGTGCTTTTTGCCTTGAATGTAAGTTTATCTGTGTTGGGAGAGTAAAGGGAAGTACAGAAATGGTGGAACAAAATGTGAACAAATGTACCAGGGATACTCATCAGATACTGTGTTGAAAATTAATCTGTATAACTTGGGGATGGTTTGAGGCAGGGGGAGGGGAATGGGGGAGTAAATGAAGGAAGAGGTCACATTGTTCAAAAAGAAATGTACTCAGTACATGACCTATATAACTATAACCCCTTTGTACATCACCTTTACAATAAAAGTAAATTATAATAATAAAAATAAAAATTGAGAAACAGATATGAAAGAGTAATAGAGGACAAATTTCACCAATGAATGTTATACATGGAAGTATCCCAAGGTATCCCCTTGACACAATTAGTATACACTAACAAAAAAATTTAGATAAAGATTATAAAACTATAAAATAAAAGAAATGCATCTTCCATATATTTAATAGTGTATTTGGTCCTTCAGAAATACCGCAGGAGCTGTTATATCGATCTTTCAATAGAACCATCAAAGGAAAAACCTATATAACCTTTCCCATAGGAATTAAAGGGCTCATTTCAGTAAAAATCAATAGCTTGAGGCACTCAACCTTTTTTCTTGGAGGCTGCCAAAACTTTCTTATTTTAATATTCCATTTCAACATTTAGGAAATGTGAATGATAGAGAGGAGCCACTCACTGAACATTTCTAAAGCCACATAGGTGCATGCGCTAGGACTCATAGATTATAAGGCTTTAAAATTATATAGATCAAGAACTATTACTATGCTGTAGAAGTGTGGCCTGACCTTGTATGTTGATTCAGCTTAAGCTCATTGAAATCATAGCACATATTTCAGTGGTCAAAGATGAGAAATACATTCACATGCAAGTCATACTGTAACAATAATAATATAATAATAACTGGGCCAGAAAATTCATGGGCTGGACTGTGAAATCAAAAGCTGATATGTAGAAATTCTGTCTGATCTGGGTTTTCTGAAAGTTCCCCAAGGTGTTTACTACTGAGTGAAATTTTCTTTTGTCCTATTTTTGGTCAGTAATAGGACTTGAACTAAGGGCTTCGATTCTCTCTGAGCTCTTTTGTTCAAGTCCAGTACTCTATCTCTTTGAGCCACAGTGCCACTTCTGGTTTTCTGGTGGTTAATTGGAGATAAGAGTCCCACAGACTTTCCTGCTCAGACTAGCTTTTGATCTGTGATCATCAGATCTCAAGCTCATAAATAGCTAAATGTACTGGTGTGAACCACTAATTGCCCGGCTGAAATATTCTTGTGACCTATGTGTTAACAATTTCAAGCCTTTTTATTTGTCATTGGAGACATATGAAATGTAAGTTCTCCTGGGACAGTGTTCTAATATTTACCTGTAGGCCAAATACATATTGGCTGCTAAATCTTTTGCAAGAGCCAATTAAAAATTTCAAAAGTGACTAAGTTGGTTAAGATTGCTCCTTTCCCAGCTCTCTTTTGCCCCTTTTCCTGCCTTCTGTCTTTCAATCAGGCTGATTATCTTGCAACGACTGTTTCTAACTTTAGACTGAAAGAAAAGCTCTAAATTACTATGAATGGGAGATGATCAATGAAATTATACTTGAGTTACTGTCTGATTGAATGTAGTGGCCCTTGAGAATTCAGATGTTCCCCTCCTTTTGACATCGCCAGCCATCCTTTTCTGAAGGATGAATGGAAAGGTGTGAAGAAGAAGACCATGGGAAGTGTTGCATTCAAAGTGTCATTCCAGGACCAGGGAAGGTGTTATAGTTCTATTGTGCAATGTAAGGTTTGAATCACCCACATGGCATTTTTTTGAGATTTATAGGAAATATTGGCAAAGCAGAACCATTCTAGAGTATGGCAAGCCAAGAAAATAGAAAATCTGCCTGATAATGGAGAATTCTGAGTGGGTAGCCATATTGAGGAAATAATGACAATGTTTGCTAATGTATGGTAGGTCATTTCTACTACCCAAAAAACTTTGCCCAAGAGTGGAAGTGAGTAGGGAATAAGTCTCTATTGAAAATAAGAAGTCCTCCACCACACACATGGTTGTTTCAAATAACTTTCTTTTATGTGCTGGCCTGATCATCCTTGATAGAATTCAGCAGTTAGCAGTAGAGATCACTTCTTGCCTAGAACACCCTTAACTAACTTCCATCCTGAAACAACTTCTAAAGTCCAGAATGTTCCCATCCTTACCTTATTCTAGTCTTTTGAGATCCTGCTGAATTTTTAAAATGTGATGTTTCTTGCTCAGCACGTTCAATAAAACCCACTTCTGAAAGAAGTGCCCCCATCCCTCAAAAAAGACTCACACGATAAGTACAATCCTAAGTACCAATTATGTGTCAAGCCTGTGCTAGGCACACGCAAAGTCTTTTGTTGAGAGTTGATCATCTGGGGGGCTGGGGATATGGCCTAGTGGCAAGAGAGCTTGTATACATGAGGACTTGGGTTCGATTTCCCAGCACCACATATATAGAAAACAGCCAGAAGTGGCACTGTGGCTCAAGTGGCAGGGTGCTAGCCTTGAGCAAAAGAAAGCCAGGGACAGTGCTCAGGCCCTGAGTCCAAGGCCCAGGACTGGCCAAGAAAAAAAAACAAAAAAAAACAACAGAGTTGATCATCTGGGAGATCTTGTAATGACAGTGCAATGTTAGCAGGTGTGTGGAGAAGCAGGGTATATGGAGGAAAAAACTGATGGATCTGTATTTTTCCCTGTGTTGAAGGAAAGGTGGAGTGAAGGGAAAGGAAACAGTCACATGACTACTTGGCTCAAGGCTCTGTAGAAAGACTTTTGGCATTTTGTTAGGAGATTGATGGGCAGGCAACGACTAGGCCCATTGTTACTGTACAATCCTTCTGCATGACTGGCCTTTTAAATCAACTTTCTGGAGATCAGCTTGATATTGCAGGCTATTTGAAATTTTGCCTGGGATTGAATTAAAATGGCCATTTCTTGGAATTTTTTAAAATAGAATACAGGAGACAGAATTATCATGATTTTTTTGAAAAATAACTTTTGGCATAAAGACCACTTGTTTGCGAGCAGAGGCAGATCTGGTCTCTGGTCAGCTTCTCTTCCCTCGGGTGCCTCTGTGGGGCCACATTCACGGTCTTTCTCATGGGTGGTAAGATGTTACAATGGGCATCCCACATCCCTGTCTTGCTTTGGGCCTGGACACACTGATCTTTTTGTTACAGTAGGGTTGGTCACCTCGAACTCAACCCTGTGAAAGGTCTGAGGAAATGTGGTTGGAGATGACAACATTGTGACAGACAGCTGTCAGTTCAAAGCCGGTTCAGTGTCAGGGTTGAAAGAAATGACAGGATTATGGTCCCTGGGAAGAGCTCACGGGGGGAAGGGGGCGGGGGGAGGTCCTTTCTCAGGGCCAAGGGACACATGGATTTCTCCACTGTGGATCATTACTATACACAATATGTAGCACTTGATTCCCAAGGCCTTGATGGTGGGTGGAGGTTGATTTTTACTTGCTCTCCTGTTGGTTTGGCTGTTTGGTTTGCAGGCTTTAAATGCCCTTTTGTATGGTGATGAAAAAGGGCTTTGGTAAAACATAAGTTTCATGAAGGGAGCCATTGTGTACACGTGTACCTTTGTTATGTCCAAGTCGCAAGAAGACCATCAAGAACACCACCGAGAACCAGACGTTCTGAGATGCAAAAGCAAGGCTTTACTCAGGTGGGCTGCAGTGGTCTTCTTGGTGGTCTTCTCGCGACTTGGGCATTACAGTTCGCATTTCGTCTGGATTACCCCGAGAGACCACTGAGACCCCAGACCTGAAGGTAAGAAAACAGCACTGTTGATTTGTCTTGTCCTGTCATTTGTCTGTTCGTCTGCTTTGCTTTCACTTTTCTTCTTCAGAATGGCCATTCCAACTCATATTTCTTGAAGGGGTTGTCGAAGCAGATGCCCTTGCACAGCAATCCTGGAGGAACTGAGAGTCATCACAGATCTTCCACCCTCAAAGGGGGACCCCTAGAACCCTGCCTTGATACGAGTAGTGTGCAAGTCAGTTCGGTTTTTGGCCAGAACTGACCGGGAGGGTCTCCTAACCGAGGCTCAACCTGCCCAACTTGATCTTGGGTCTGCTCATTCTGTTCCTTCACAGGAGCCAGCTGATCAACTTGGGAAATCTCCAGTTTGTAAGTCTTTTAAATATCAGGCCTGTGTGTATTGTTTTTTCTGTTTTATTGAAATTGTTTTACCTCTTGTTACTTTGTGGACTGAACAATTGACGAGACTGATAGCCATGGGCAACGTCCCTTCCACTGCCCTGGACTTGACTTTAGCCCACTGGAAGGAAGTTACTCACAATAATAGTGTAGAGATCAAGAAAGGAAAGTGGGTGACTCTCTACTCTTCTGAGTGGCCCATTTTCGATCTGGGGTGGCCACCAGAAAGGACGTTGACTTGAGTACAATTCTCATAGTAGAGGACTATGGTTTTAATTCTTTACATAGCATATTGTGGATTCTTTGTTGTTGTTATTTTTTGTGGGGCATGAATGCAGGTGCTGTCCCTGAGTTCACTCACTTTCTTCCTCTCTCTGTCTCTCTTATCCTCTCTTTCTTTTCTCTTTCTTTCCTTGCTTACTTCCTTCCTGGCTTCCTTCCTTGCTTCCTTCCTTGCTTCCTTCCTTCCTTCCTTCCTTCCTTCCTTCCTTGCTTCCTTCCTTCCTTCCTTCCTTCCTTCCTTCCTTCCTTCCTTCCTTCTTTGCCAGTCCTGGACTCAGGTCCCGAGTAGTGTCCCTGGCTTTAATTTTTGTTCAAGGCTAGCACACTAGCACTTAATCCACTGCTCCACTTCTTTCTTTTTCTATATATGTGGTGCTGAGGAATTGAACCAAGGGCTTCATGTATACAAGGCCAACACTCTACCATTAGGCTACATTCCCAGCTCTTCTCCTTTCTTTTCAAGGCTAGTCCTCTGTCACTTTGAGCCACAGTGCCACTTCCAGGTTTTTGGTTTACTAGTTAATTGGAGATGAGACTCTTTAACAGACATTCTTGTCCTCAGTGGCCTTAAACCACGATCCTCAAAGCTCAGTCTCCTGAGTAGCTAGGATGACAGACAGGCATGAGCCACCAGCACCCTGCACATTGGGACACTTCTAAAATGTAGATCTTATGCTTAAATACCTCTTCTCCACTGCTTTATGGAAGGAGCCCCACTTGACTCCATCCTCTTTTTAATTTTCTCAATGCTTATAGCATTCAACAGACTTGTTCTCTTCCTGCTTTTCTGTCTCTGTCTCTTCTTCCTGGAATCTTCCCCATTCGTGTATGCATGTCAAATGGCTATCCATCCTTAATGACCTACTCAGATGTCAAGTTGAAATGATAAGTCTTCTCTCAAATCTTCTAGGTAGATCAGAAGCTGTGCTAGTACTGGTTATATTGCTCTCCCTAATAATGCCACATAATTCACATCCGGTTTTTTTTCTGAGCTGGGCTGTCTCCATAGTGTCTTCCTCTATAGCACATTTGTATCAGAGTTCTATGGAGAGTTGGGAAACAGATCTCAATGAACTCATGTTCCAATAGGAGGTGATTTGGTTCATCCTAGCTGATATCTCTATTGTCTGTAGCTATTAGATAATGGGGTTGGGTTCAAGGACTTCCAAATGTCATTCTTGCCTTCAAATTTGGCCTTGTAAAACAATTTATTTTAATAATAGGACATGGAAAGTTTACATGTTGTTCTATTTTGTTAAATAGAGGTACTGTGATTCTTTGTTTTTAAACTCTAAGTCTTTGTACAAAGGAGTTGTATTCACCATATCAGTTGAGTACAATTCATCCCCTTCCTTCATTCTCCCCATCTCTCCTAACCCATGGCTTGCCTCAGTTTTCTTAACCTTAAAAGATATGTACAAAGTGCACCACGTGTGAGTAGAGAATGTTACAGGTTGAACAATACTGAAACATATTGCATCTGTGAATGAAGATGGCAAAACAAAACTCCGTGAAAGCTATTGAATAATAGGGGTTGAGAGGGCAGAGAATGTGAGAGTAAAGGAAGGGTTAATTTAACACAATTTATCATCAATTGTAAAATCTCTTTTAAAAGGTGCTAAATTGAAGAGTTCTTTTTCTGCAAGTAGTATTTGCAGTAAAAACGTTGTTAGAATTTTGAGATGATTTTTCCCCTTTTTTTTGTATTAAATTTAGTACAAATATTGTAAAAGTTAAATAATTTTTCCCCAGACTCTCAATGTTCCATCTTATAATATGAAATAGAAAGGAAATCAGCATGCAGAATAACTATGGTGCCCAGTGTGGAAAACATTACATATATAAAAAGTGTACTCCCTGGAAAGACACTAGTCAAATTTCCCTTCTAACAAATTTGAGGATATATCATGTAACAATAATATTTAATATAATTAATTGCGGAGTTTTAGTAAATGTTGGCCTCCAGTGAGAAAATCCCAGATGGTAGGTGGGATTTTCACATTACGGTGAGTACAGTGTTGAAGTTGACATATTTGGTCTCCTGGGTATCCTTTATCACTAACTGCAAGAACTCCACTCACCTAATTTTCTTTAGCAAGGGAAAAACTATTCTCTTGAATAGACACTTAGGTCAGAGAAAATAAGGTCAAAAGAAGTAGTTTCAGTTAGGTTAAGTAGAATTTGGTACACTCAGCATTTCTCTTCCAATTTTTTTCTAGCAGCCAGTATTATTTTCATTGACCTTCATTAAATTTTTACATGTCAGCACTGCTTATCCATGTTCTTAAAGATTTTTGCATTTAAATAGTTTGGAGTAGACAACGGTAACATAAATAGTGCCATAATCATAAAGTGTGTAAAAAAGTATGCTGGTTATTTTTCCGCCCACTGAGGTATCATTGGTGTCCCCTATAGAAAGGACTCAGTTGGAGGATCAGAATTGATGGAAAGTATGGCTCCCCTGTTAATGAGTAGTTTAAGCTTGGAAGGTCTTTAAGTGCTTCCAGCCTCAGTTACCTTCTCCATCAAAAATAGAAAGAGAAGCACCTCTTGATGATTAGCAATACTGCATGGAAGCTCTCTAGAACTAAAACAGCATCTAAGGAATGTAGTCTAAAAATCACTGCCATAGAATGATGCTAGTTAAGAGGTATGTTATTATGGTCCTCAGAGTCAAAGTTTTAATGAAAGAATTGTATGCTACAGGTTTTCCAGTGCCCAGCCCATGATAGTCTTAATAAATATTGAAGAACTGAGTGAGTTAGTAAAATTGTGTGCAAAGAATGCTTAGTTGAGCATCTCATTGGTGCCATATGGTATAAATATGAGTAGGATAACTGCAAAGAAGCTTCAGAGTGGAGAAGTATCAAAATGTCCTCAAATCCCCGAGTTGCCAGGAAAGAGATCTTGGCTCCATTCTCCAGAAAGTTCCAGGAGAGGGACTTGCCTCCCAAGGGTTTGGCTGAGGATAGACATGGGTTCAGGGCAAAGTGGTCATTTCCAGGAAGGTTCCACCCTGGTGCAAATGGTCTCCTTGTAAGGGCAGAAGTCCTGTGGGGCCTCATTCATTGTGGAGGCTTAGTAAAACCTGGGCTGGCCTTGCCTGAGCAGGGAAAGCACGCCGTGTTTAGCATTTACTCTACTTTGCTCATTCATACTAGGGTATCATGATGAACACCTAGTCTTTTTCTGTTTCATTAATTATTGAATTAGGTTTGCGTGTATCTTTACATGTTTCATTTTAGAGTATGTTGTGCCTGTTGGGTGCTTGAATTCAGGGCCTGGGAGTGGTCTGATTTTTTCTTTTTTAAATCAAGGCTAGTGCTCTACCACATGAGCCACAGCTCTACTTCCAGGCTTTTTATTTTTGGCTGGTTACTTGGTGATAGCAGGCTCACAGTCTTTAAGGCTAGTGTTGGCTTTAAACAGCAACCCTCAGTTCTCAGCCTCCTGAGTAGCTGGTGTAAGCATGAGCCAATGGGGCCTAGCATATTTAGTTAGTTTTTGAGAAATAGATTTTATAGGTTAATCGAAAAGCATATACAAATTATTTCTCCTAATTCTTGAACGAAACTGCTTAACAAGTAGGAATTCCAGAACTGGTATCTTGTGTGTTATGGAGAGGTGGTCTATGTCTATGCATGCCAGTGGCTTGTTCTGTTTGCTTTCCCTTCTTGAATACTAGACATAGCTTTCCAACTTCAACAGCCATATTTTACAGCATTATCCACCCCCCACACATACACACACACGAATCACAAGAATGTGCGCATGCATTCTTTCTCTAACAGTGTTATTTTCTATAATGAAGTATTTCCTCTGCAGAGAAATCAAAGGAAAAAGGAAAATGCTCAAATTATTGCAGACATTTTTTAGTCACCCAAAACTCCTGTTGTTTATACTATTTGCTGTGGTGAAAAAAAATCATGCATTGTTGCGTGTTCTCTTTGTATTATGTTACAGATAGCCACACTTTTTTCTGAAAATAAATGCCCCAAAGTGAATTTTTAATCAATGTGCTGATTTAATTGCAGTCCAGATTTTATGGTAAATTAAATTCACCATTTGAAAGGTTTACATTTTTCCCAGAAATAATTTCTTGTACCATGTACAGTTTTTCCATTACTAATGAAGTTATCTTGACAAATGTGTGTCACAAATAAGGAAAGACCCAATGGGCTAGATCCAAACCGCAGATGAAAAGTGAAAACAGGACTCCAGCTCTCTCAGGCTAGTTCATCCCATGCTATCGATAAGGCAGATACAGGAAGCTATGGTGATTCAAGTAAAAGAGCGAAGAATTAAAACATTTTCTTATGCTGAAACTTACAATGGGATTTTATTTAGTTTGGTGAAGAACACCGTGAACAATTTTTTTTGTGAGCTTTTCTCTCGTTTCCTTCCTTTTGTGGTGGTCTTCAGATGCCTAGATCTTTACAAATCCACTTGAATAAAGAACATTTACTGTTCTGAATTGAAAAAGGTTTTTTGTTTGTTTGTTAGCTCTGACTTACCTTTAAGGTCGCTAGGGGATTTAATTTGACTTGTATTTTAGACTTTATTTTTAATGAGTAGAAATTATACTGGAAGGCAGGGTCTGGCTGTGTTGCCTTGGCTGGTATTAAGGTAAAGTGCTCAATCAATCCTTCTGTCTCAGAGTCTGGAGTCACTGGGTCTGAAATATGAGCCCTGGAGCCCCAATACCCAGCTTCATTGCATTTCCTTGTTTTCCCAGGTATAGGGATGACAATTTGATTGTGTTTGTCACTGAGTGACAAATGAATTTGGAGTGTGTTTTGTCTTCCCCCTCTTCTCTCTCCTTGTCCTCCGCTCTCCCTTGTCTTCCCATGCCCTCCTCCCTTCCCTTCCTTTCCTAGTCCTCTCCCCTGCTTCTTTTGTCCCTTCCCCCCTTCTCTCCCTCTCTTCTTTCCCACTCCCCTCTTCTGTTCCCCTCTCTCCCCCTCTCCAGCTTTATTCTTTTTCTTTTCTTTCAGCACAGGGAATCAAACCCAGGGTCTTGGGCATGCTAGGTCTACCCAAATGGAGTTTTATTTGTGATATTATATTTGGAAAAATGACTGTGGTTTTCAAATATTGTTAATCCCCTAAACTTCTCATCCCTCCAACACAATAATCCCAAAGCCTATGGACTTTTACAGCCAATTAAACAAGTTGTAGTTAAGTATTTGATTTTGATCCTCTCCATCATGAGATTTAGGATGACCTCAGATGTGGGCCATGCAGTTAATCTGACAAAGGCACGGGCCATACCAACCTGGAGTGGACTTCCAAAAGCTAGATGTCTGGCTTGACATTATAAATAGATTATAACTGTAATTGCGGCTTGGTTTTCATCGGATGATGACATGCAATTCAGCTATACAGAAAAAAATGTGTATCCATAATTTTTGGTCATTTTCTGTGGCTGAGAATAGCCTCTGTTTTTTTTTTCTCCCCAACAATGAATACTTTTTTAGATGGTATTTAAGGTGATCATATTAATTGGTATGGGGGCATCTATGTACTTATGAAATCTAGTCCTAGATCATTAGGACAACATCCTGTGTTCACCATATCTTACCAACTTTAGTGGCAAGAACATCAAAGTCTCTGGGATATTTTTAGGATGTTGGAGGTTACACAGTAGAAGCCATAAGTTTAATATGGGCATTGTCTCTTCAGAAGAGCCTGTCTATCACATGTGAAGATTTCTAAACCTCCCATGCCTTTGCCACATCATGGCGATGAATCCTAATGTTGGTACTCTCAAGTTATTTCTAAGATTTCAACATAGTTCTGCTGACAGTAAGAAACACAAATATTTCCTGTTCTTTAATGTATACACCACAGCAAAGAAATGCAGGCAAAGGAAGGTCCCGGGACTCAAAGCCTATAATCCTAGCTTTTCAGGAGCCTGAGATCTGAGGATTGCAGTTTGAAGACAGTTGGGGCAGGAAAGTCAATGAGATTCTTATCTCCAATAAACTACTCAGAAAAATCTGGAAATGGCACTGTGGCTCATGTGGTAGAATGTCAGCCTTGAGCAAAAGTTGCTTGGGTCAGTGCCCAGAGTTCAAGTCCCAGGACCAACAAAACCAAAAATCCCATGCAACAGTAAGCATTTATTGCTTCAGGAAGAATTTATTGTAATAAACACGAATGAGGAAAATATCATTGTTGAAAAAGACTAAAGAGAAATCATGTCAATGTGTATGTAGAAAATGGGGTCATTTGATGTTTAAATCTGACTTTGCCTTTGTTCAATGTTTTTATTGCATACAAGATTGCTAGTCTGATCCATTTGGAACTGATTTTGGTATAGGGTGATATATAAGGATCTAGTATTCGTTTGTTGCATGTGTTGAACCAGTTTTGCCAGCACCATTTGTTAAAGAGGTTATCTTTATTCCAGACTAATTTTTAGCTCCTTTATCAAAGATAAAGTAGGCATAGATCTGTGGGTTCATTTCTGGATCTTCAATTCAGTTCCATTAGTCTTCAGGCCTGTTCCAGTGCCAACACCAAGCTGTTTTTATTACTATGGCTTTATAAGAGAGCTTGCAGTTGGGTATTGTAATTCCTCCAGCACTGTTCTTTCTGCTTAGGATTGTTTTTGCTATTCTGGGTCTTTTATTGTTCCATATGAATTTCTGGATTGCTTCCTCTCTTTCATTAAAAAATGGTGTTGGGGTATTAATGGGTATTGCATTGAATTTGTCAATAGCCTTTGGCAATATTGCCATTTTGACTATATTATTTCTCCCAATCATGGAGCATGGGAGTTTTTTCCATTTCCTTAGTTCTGCCTTTATTTTGTTTTTCATGCTTTTAAATTCTCATCATAGAGTTCTTTCACTTCTTTGATTAAGGTTATTTCTAGGTATTTTAAGTTTTTTGAGGATATTGCAAAGGGAGTTGCTTTCCTGATTTCAGTGTCGGTCTTCGGGTCATTAGCATATAAAAGGCTGTTGATTTTTGAGTGTTTATTTTATATCCTGCAACTTTGCCAAAGTTTTGGATCAGCTCTAGTAGCTAGGGAGTAGAGTCTATGGGTTTCTTTAGGTATAGGATCATGTAAACTTCAAAAAGAAAAAGTTTCACTTCATCTTTTCCTATTTGGATCCCCTTTATGTTCCTTCTTTCCTAATTGCTCTGGCTAGGAATTCTAGTATTCTGTTGAAGAGGAGTGGGAGAGAGCAGACATACCTGTCTTGCTCCTGATTTCAAAGTGAATGGCTTTAGCTTTTCACCGTTTAGAATTATGCTTGCAGTTGGTTTGTCCTAAACTTCCTTTATTTTATTCAAGAATGTTCCCAGGAATCCCAGTTTTTCCAGGGCTATTATCATAAATGGGTGCTGGATGTAATCGAATGCCTTTTCCGCATCCAGAGATATAACCATGTGGTTCTTTGCCTTGCTCTGGTTGATGTGGTGGATTACAATAATTGACTTGCGTATATTAAACCAACTTTGCATCCCTGGGATGAATCCAGTTTGGTCATGGTGTATGATTTTTTTGATGACTGTTGAATTCGATTGGCCAGAATTTTGTTGAGAATTTTTGTGTCTATGTTCATCAGGGAAATCGGTCTACAGTTCTCTTTCCGTGATGAGTCCCTGCCTGGTTTCGGGATGAGGGTTATGCTGGCGTCATAGAATATGTTTGGTAATGAACTTTCTCTTTCAATTTCATGGAAGAGTTTGAGAAATATTGGTGTGAGTTCTGTTTTGAAGGCCTTGTAGAATTCTGCTGTGAATCCATCTGGACCTAGACTTTTTTCGGATGGGAGACCACTTATTGCTGTTTCTATTTCAATGCTGGATATGAGTCTGTTTAGAAGCTTTAAATATTCATGATTGAGTTTGGGGATATCAATTTTTTCTAGAAAACCATCCATTTCTTCCAGGTTCTTGAATTTGTTGGCGTAAAGGTTTGCAAAATAGTCCCTTATTGTGTTCTGAATTTTGGATGTTTCTGTGGTGATGTTACCTGTTTCATCTCTGATCTTGTTTATTTGGGTGTTCTGCCTTCGTTTTTTGGTCAGATTTCTAGGGGTTTGTCTATCATGTTAATTTTTTTCAACGAAGCAACTTTTTGTTTTGTTGATTATTTCAATTTTTTTGTCTCTAGTTTATTTAACTCTGATTTGGTTTTAATTATTTCCTTCCATCTATTGACTTTGGGGTTTGGCTTGTTGTTCTCTTTTGAGAAGATTAAGGTGCTTCCTTAAGTTGTTAACTTGCTGTTTATCCACATTGTTGGTGTAGTATGCACTCAGAGATATGAATTTTCGTCTGAGTACAGGCTTTTCTGTGTACCAAAGAGCTGCTACTTTGTGTACTCATCTTTGTTGAATTCCGTAAACATTTGAATTTCTGTTCTAATTTCTTTAATGACCCACAGATGGTTCAGCAGTATGTTGCTTAGTCTTCACGGTTTGTAGGATTTTGTGTGGTGGCTATTTGAGTTCAGCTCTAAGTTTATTCCTTTGTGGTCTGAGAGAATGCAGGGAATGATTTTGATACTTCGCAATTTGTGCAGATTTTCTTTGTGCCCTAAGATGTGATCTATTTTGGAATATGTTCCATGTGCTGCCAAAAACAATGTCTATTCTGGTATTGCTTGATGAATTATTCTGTAGATGTTGGTTATGTCTATTTGGTCTATGCACTTGTTTAGTTTTGTGGTTTCTTTGTTCCGTTTTTGGCATGTTGATCTGTCCAGAGGTGACCGTGGAGTATTAAAGTCTCCAATTATCAATGTATTTGGGTCTATGAGTGCTTTTAGAGTTAGTAGTGTTTGTTTGATGAACTTGGGTGCTCATGTATTTGATGTGTGCATATTTAGGATGGTTAAATACTCCTGTAGGAGTGAACCCTTTATTAGTATGTAGTAACCTTCTTTGTCTCTTCTTACCATTTTTAATTTGTAGTCAATTTTATCTGATCCTAGAATTGCAACTCTAGCCTTCTTTTGGGGGGCATTTATTGGTAGATTTTATTCCATCCTTTCACTTTTAGATGTTTGCTTTTGCTGGATAGATGTGTCTCTTGGAGGCAACAGAAAGATGGATTTTGATTTTTGATCCAACTAATGAGCCTGCGGCTATGAATGAGAGTTTAGCTGTGTACAGTATTCTTGGTTGATAGTTTTTCTTATTTAGGGTTCCGTATACTTCATGCAGCCTCTCCTTGCTTTCAAGGTTTCTGCTGAGAAGTCTGGGGTAATTCTGATTGATTTTCCTTTATATATGATTATTTTCTTCCCCATAGCAGTTTTAAAGATTCTTTCCTTGGACTCTTTTATCCTGTTTTATTGACAATGTGTCGGTGGGATGTCCTCCTCTGGTCTGGTCGGTTTGTGGTTGTAAATGTTTCTTGTATCTGTATCAGCCTAACCTCCGGGATATTTGGGAAGTTCTCGGCTATATTCTGTTAAATAGTTTGCCCATTTCCCTAATTTTTTCTCCAGGTTTTCCTCAATACCTATTAGCCTTAAATTGGGCTTCCTGATTGGGTCTTGGGACTCCTGGAGTAATCTGTTTTGTCGATTGGTTTGATTTGGTATTGTTTTTTTGACATTTCTTCATAGAGTCTAGGAAATCTATAGCTCCTGAGATTCGATCCTCTGCTTCTTCTAGTTGGGAGTGTAGACTAGCTACTTGATTTCATATCTCTTTTCCTTCTGACTGGTCTTTCCTGATGATTTCCATGTCCTTGCTATAAGTATCTCTTACATCCTGCATGGAATTCTTTTCTTCATTAATTTGGTTTTGAGTGCTGTCACTCAAATCTTTTAGCTGGGTAAATATCTTTTCATTTGCCTCTTCAAGTTCATCTATCTTTCTCTATGTTGAGGCCATGAAATAGTCTATTATTTTATGGATTGATTGATGTCTATGGATGGATAGATTCTGTCTTTCATTGACTGCTCTCCTTCCTGCTTGTTTTGAGTGGGAAATTGGACTCCATTGTTTGCCATCTTGAGTTTCTTCTGCCCTTTCGGAACGGGAATGCCAATCTACAAGCACCTTTGAGCACCATTTAAGACACAAAGTAGACCTTACCAAGCAATGTCATGTAAATCTTAGAAGTTCACAGTTATATACAGATAGCTTGTATAACTGTATATAGAATTAGATTTGCTGTTCCTAAAGAATACATTTTCAACATAACAACCAATCCTGAGCCATGTATACAGAAGTTAATTATTTACTGTTACAATCCTATGAGCAATTTTTGTTCTTATACACTTTTTGAACTTTCTGGATTTCTGTATGAACCACTTTGATTCACTTGGGTTGAACAGGCATACCCTATATCCAATAACTGGGGGTCAATGGAGTCTGGAGGTCCTGGAGTTAAATCTGGAGGGTAGGTTAGAGGTAGTGAAGAGAATCGAGTAAAATGTAATTGGGGAGGGATGATTTTGGTTTAGTTTCAGTGGCATGGAAATGTGAAGAGTAGAATCGGTAGAAAGAACAAGGTTAAAATGATAGATCATGGAGAGTTAGCGGAAAAGTTTGAAGGTGTTAGTCACAAGAAACGAATTAAAAAGAAAGAGTATGTGAATTGAGAATAAATAAAAAATACTGGAAGACAAATGCACAAAACACAGAAAAATTAAAAATCCCCCCCAGAAAAAGAAAATTAAAAAAATGATAAAACAAACAAAAATGGAAAACAAAACATCAACGACATCTCAGAGATGAAAAATAGAAAAAAAAGTTTTAAAAAAAGTTTAAAACAATGGAGTCTTCCTTGTTTGGGTGGGCTTTCTCCAGTCTCTGGTTTCCTTGCATTGGTCTGTAGTCTATTTTGATGCTTGTGTAATTTGATCTGCTTTCAATTTTCAGGGGGTGGATCAGCTCTGACCCTCCTCCCCTGTCAGTGAAATCCTGCAGCTCTGTGGTTCGCACAGCTTGCACATAGGACTTGGGTGTCCTCTGTAAATGGGGGACGTGAACAGTCTTGGGAGCCCTGGCTCCTCCCATCTGCTGTGAAACTGGTGCTTTTATCGCCTGGCTTTGAAGAGCCTGTGTACTCAGCAGGGCGGGTTGGCTCTGGACTGGTTTATCTGTCTGAGAGCCGCTTGCCTTTGGGTGGTTCCTCCTTCATGGGCATGACAGCCTCCTGAACAGAGCTGGCTATAGAATTCAGCTCCATTTTGGTCTGGGAATTAGGCTTCCTCTGTGATGGGGCCATTTATCTGGCTCGAGAACTGTTTGTTCTCCCATCTGGTTGTTCCTTGCTGCTAGTACCTGCTCTCCACTTTGCGTTTTAATTTAGAAATTCAGGGGGGCAGGGCAGGCACCTCTAGCTGAGTTCACCTGAGTGTGTGAACTGTGGCCCGGATGAGCTTCCTGCCTGGGCAGGGGTTGTGCTGCTGGGTGGAGCGGGCTCTCATTGGTCGGTCCCTCTTGCCCTTTTCAAAGCTGGCCCCTTTGTCGTGGCTTTCCCCAGGCCGGGTTTAATTCCAGTCTGGTCGGACCCTATGCCAGTGTCAGAGATGGCGCTGTGCTCTGGCAGTGGGCGAAGGCTACCTCCCAAAAGCTTCTCTGTGGGCACGAGTGAGCATATCTTTTGTGGGGTACTCATGTTTCTCTGCATTTTTGGCCTGTCCATGCTCAGCCTGTGATCCACGTCTGTCTGCCACCATCTGGTGGATTTCTTCTTGGTCACCTCTGTGTGCTTTAGGTGCACGAACTGTGGGACACTGTGCCAGCACCAGCACTGGCTTGGCAGAGGGATGGGGCCCAGAACTCAAATCTGTGTTTTCAGGCCAACAAAGTTGATTTTTCCTTCCAGGACAGAATCCCTGTACTGTTATAACTTACTTGGGCTGTCTTTCTAGGAGTAAAAGTTTCTGGAGTGGTTAAACTGGGGTGTTGGAGAGAGCTGAGCTAGGGCTCTGCTGCTCTTCCACTCAGGGAAAATATTTTTAAATTGCTGTGTGCTGGTGATGAATGCCTAGCTATTTAGAAGACTCAAAGTGCGGATTGCAGTTGGAAGCTAGCCTGGGGAGGAAATTCACTGAGATTCTGGTCTGCATATGACCACCAAAAGAAAACAAAACCCAAAACAAAAAAAAATGGCAGAAAGTGCAGCTGTGGTAGAGTGCTAGCCTTCAGCTCTAAAAATCAGGATCAGTGGCCAGACCAGAACTGGGACCAGTAACCCAGAGACCTAGTGAAATGTTCATTGTGACTAAACCTGCCTTATTATTTAGAGGTAGAAATGGGCTGTTAAGGTCTTGGGAAGAACTAACTGGGTATCAAACTAATTAAAGTCTCCAAAAATAACTAAAAGTGTATTAAAATGTAGTCTATAATCAGTTGTGCCCAATATTAATGGATTTAACCCTATATTATGATGGGTATTTGAGTTCATAATTTCCAGTTGGTTTACTCTTTGCAGCTTCTAAAGTAGCAGCCCCCCCTTTTTTGTTTGAGAAATTAGTATTTGATTTTCTTTTTCTTATGTAATTTAGAAATTCTCTGCTGAGAATTATGATACCATGTAGAAAGCTGTTGACACACCAATTAGGTGGTTTTCGTGAAGCTAAATGATCCCTGTCAGTTTTTAGGTCAACTGTAAGATTTTGATCCCCTCTGCAGGTGAGCTTTACCTGACCATTATTTTTTTTTTCTCAAATTTTTATTATCAAACTGACGTACAGAGAGGTTACAGTATCATACGTTGGGCATTGGATACATTTCTTGTACTGTTTGTTGCCTTGTCCCTCATGCCCCCTCCCTCCCCCCCTTTCCCTCCCACCCCCCCAGGTGTTCAGTTCACTTACACCAAACAGTTTTGCAAGTATTGCTTTTGTAGTTATTTCTCTTTTTTTACCCTGTGTCTCTCGAATTTGGTATTCCCTTTGAATTTCCTACTTCCAATACCAGTAAACACGGTTTCCAATATACTCAGATAAGATTACAGAGATAGTGTAGGTACAAACATAGGAAGGTGATACAAAACATTATCAATAATAGAAACTACACATACACATAGGACGTTGAAAGTAGTTACAACTGTGATATATCACTTGTTTCCATAACATGGAGTTCATTTCAATTAGCATCATCTTATGTGTTTCTAAGGGTATAGCTATTGGGCCTTGTGATGCTCTGCTATGGCTTGCCTAAACCTGTACTAATTATTCCCAATAATGGAGGCCATAGAGTCCATGTTTCTTTGGGTCTGGCTCACTTGACTTAGTATAACTTTTTCCAAGTCCTTCCATTTCCTTACAAATGGAACAATGTCATTCTTTCTGATAGAGGCATAAAATTCCATTGTGTAAATGTACCACATTTTCCTGATCCATTCATCTATGGAGGGGCATCTGGGTTGGTTCCAGCTTCTCGCTATGACAAATTGTGCTGCGATGAACATTGTTGTGCTGGTGGCATTACTGTGATTTTGTTTGTGGGCTTTTGGATAGATACCCAACAGTGGGGCTGCTGGGTCATAGGGGAGTTCTATATTGAGCCTTCTGAGGAATATCCATACTGCTTGGCAGAGTGGCTGAACCAGTTTACATTCCCACCAACAATGAAGTAGGGTTCCCTTTTGGCCCCTTCCCCTCCAACAATTGTTATTATTAGTTTTCTTGATATATGACATTCTTGCTGGGGTGAGATGGAATCTCAATGTTGTTTTGATTTGCATTTCCTTTATGGCCTGGCCATTATTTTTAAGGACTCTCTCCAGCGGTCATAAAGATGGGTTCAGGTACTGCTGCCATGTTTACTAGTAAATATTTTGGGTGTTGGCTAAGCTCTCCTAGGGCTGCAAAAATCAGTTGGGTCTATAAGAAACAGTGGTGTCAAGACTCTGGCTAATTCCTCCCTTTAGGTGGCTGTCCATGTGTCCTGTTGTATGTGTAACAACATCCTGTGCTTTGACCTAGGAGCCGGTTGTATCCATAATTCTACAAACAAACATGTTTCCAGATGCTTTCAAATAATGTCCCAAATGAGAACTGTTTTTTGAAGCGTACCCTGTGAGTAAAGATGATGGGTATCAATGTGGGTTTCTTTAGGAGTAAAGGAAGCAGAGGGTGATTATGACAAACAGGATCTGGGTCTCCCTTTAGTTGGAGGCATTCACTGTGGTATTGTGGTGGTAGATGCAACAGTAGAAGACAAATTCTCTTCCCTCGACCTTGTGATTGCTTCTACTGCCATATGACAGGGTTGGGCTCAAGATCCACCTGTTAGTGTTCCTACACAGTACGTGTGCATGGCCATGAACACATTGGAGTCACAAGGCTGCACAATCCCCATGTCTTTCTGCAGAGAAGTCCAGTGTTGCATAGTGGGCTGGGTGAAAGTTGTCAGTGCACACTGAGATATATCATGTGTACTCATGGAGGCACAGTATCTTGCTGTGGAAGTGAACCTTGGGTTAATGAGCAGGAAGGTCACCCTGGACAGTTCACAGAGGCTGCCGTGTCGGGTTTACTATTTGCAGAGATCACCTGGGTTCCTGCTTCTATTCCACACAGCTTTAAGCTATCTATTGGGTATTTCAAAATAAATATGACTCTGTGTGTGTGTGTGTGTACGTGTGTGTATGAGATAGAGAGAGTATCCATATACATATGCGCACTAATACTTGAGCTCAGGGCATCTTTCTTCAATTTATGTTTATTTTCATGTTGGTGTACAGAGGGGTTACATTTTCATACCTAAATTAATGAGTACATTTCTCATCAAACTTGCTACCTCATCCCTCATTTTTCTCCCAGATTTTCCCTCCCTCCATTTTTACAGTTAGTTTACAACATATCTTGTAGTTATTACTTTTGCATTCGTTCTCGTTTTACCATTTGCCTCAATATTTTGATGTTTCCCATCCCTTCCCTAATTCACACACACACACACACACACACACACACACACACACACACACACACACACATATATATATATATATATATATATATATATATATATATCCAGGGTATCAAAATCAAAAACAATGACATCAAGGCCAAACCATAGGGAAGATAAGGAAATGGAAAAAGGAACGATTTCATATAGCACGTTAAAAATAACAACAATGATATCACATTTGTTTCCATATCTTAGAGTTTGTTTCACTTCACATCATTTTATGTGATCATAGGTACATAACTACTGAGATATGGTGTTTCATAATGGCTTTCAAGGCCCACTGGCACTCTGCTAACATGGACACATAGCCTGCCTTCCAGTCCGGCCCCGCCTATTGTGCCACCTGTGCTGCCCTCGAAAGTTCTCAGTGTTGTGTGTGTAGTCAGAGGCTACCTACAATTTTTTCACATTGCATTCTTGAATTCCTCCAATGAGATTTTGCTTAAATAGTCATGCAGTGTAGGGTTTATTGAAATATATAGTCTTCAGTCTTTGGACACATTTGATGGAGTTCATTTTTTTGTTAGGTTAAACACTTGTTTTCAGGTAGTATCCATCATTTGATTCTGGACATCATCACCATCCGCTGTCATTAAAAAGCTGAAATACCTCTTTTTTATGACAGTTCTTCAGATGTGTGAAATCACAGATTGCAGTTCACACTATTTCAGAATAAATGTTTTTATTTTTAGGATTTATTCCCTTAGATTATTAGGAAGTTTGAATTTGTTTTTTCTTAGAGTGCTGCTGCTTGCAATACCAGATCTGAATAAAGGTGCAGTTTGTTCAGAGAAGAAAACTTCAATTCTGTATATCATACTGTCTGCTAAGGAACCACCAATCGCAGTCATATTCTTTCTGGAGTTGAACTTCTGTCCACAGACATAGAGCTTCATGCTTATTTAAACTTCTAATTATTTTCATATATGCCACTAAGTCCTGCCTTGTCTACTCATTATTGTACAAGTTTTAAAGGGAAGGAGCACACTGAAACATTTTCTATAATTTAATTGGAGAGAAGAGTCTCATAGACTCC
Organism: Perognathus longimembris pacificus; assembly: GCF_023159225.1. Taxonomy (NCBI): domain Eukaryota; kingdom Metazoa; phylum Chordata; class Mammalia; order Rodentia; family Heteromyidae; genus Perognathus; species Perognathus longimembris. The sequence goes on along the minus strand of NC_063175.1, from coordinate 17,562,364 downwards.
TCTGCCTGGGCTGGCTTCCAACTGTGAACTGTGATCTCAACCTCCTTAGTAGCTACGATTATTGGCATGAGCCACTGGTGCCAGGCAACTTGTCACATTGTTTTTCCCACCAAATGTCCATCCAGTTTGTAGAAAATCCAACTTTGGCTTTGTCAGGATTGATTGCAATCATGATCATTTCAGTGATATTCAACTCTGGGCTTCATCTTCTGCTTTTGTTGCTCTCAATCTGTTTATTTAGAAGTGTCTTCTTAGCCACGATGCTTGCATGAAGCATCTTTTCTGAATAGCCATACTTTTAACTATGGTCCTCCAGAGAATGCTCCCTTTTCATGTTAGCAAATGGTACAAGGAAGAAGGTTTTCAAGGTTCAATAAATTACATGCGCATGGAATCAAACAGATGTAAGCACGTTTACTTACTGGAAAATTTGTGAATGGTGAGTCACAATTCACAACAGCAGTGTACCATTTAGCAAACTCAAGAGGTTTAGAAAATTAAAATGTATTCTTTTGGAGCAGAATATACGTATATATCTGTTCATCAGAATAATATTTTTCCTCTTAAATAATATGGTTAAGAGCAAGTAGTTCTAAGGACTGATGTTTTTTATCATGGAAATAAGGAGGAGACATAATATACAAGTTTGCAGAAAGTTAGTTGACATTGTCTAGGGTTGGTAAAGTGAAATTAACTTGAAGCGTGCTTGCCTAGCATGCATGAAGCCCTGGGTTCAATTCCCCAGAACCACAGAAACAGAGAAGGACAGAAGTGGCGCTATGGCTCAAGCGGCAGATTGATAGCTTGAGCAAACATAAGCCAGGGACAGTGCTCAGGCCCTGACTCCCAAGCCCCAGGACTGACAAAACAAAAACAGACCCAATAAAAAGAACCTTCAAAATGGGAACCAGAGGCTGGACAACTCCAGCCCCTGCCCCATGAGACTTCTTTCAGGCTTCATTCAAGGACTGCCACCTAACACCAAGGGACCCTGCTGCTCGCTGTCTTCAGGAGGGGCCACATTTCTGCCTTTTACCCCTAATGTCGACGCCCTTTACCAGCAGGAAGCAGCCAGAGAGTCGTCGTCCTTTTCCATAGCTATTAAAAGGCTGGAATGTCAGGTCCCTCCTGGAGGGCTCCAAGCAGATGCCCCCACCTCATTAAGTCTCCACACAGTTACTGGGTAACCAGCAAGCCTAGAGGCAGGTACCTTCCCCTTCCCTAAGGTCACATCCTAATCCATCTGACCCAATCCCCTGCCCTAGATTAGGCAGGGCTGGATGAGGGTCAACTGGTCTCTCCCTTTTCTCCCTTCTCTCCGGCCATGGATCATCACCACCACAGGGCAGCAGTTCGGTAATAAACTTTCCTCTCCTGCTTTAAAATAAATGTAAAAAAGGGAAACAGAGCTGTGGCTCAAGTGATATAGCATTGGCCTGAAGCTGACAAAGCTTAGGACAATGGTCTTGTTGAGTTCAAGCATAGCACCCCCTTCCCACCCGAATGCTTCTAATTATGAAGATACGTATATATATATATATATATATATATATATATATATATATATTTTTTTTTTTTTTTTCTTTATTGAGAGTTAGTACCTACATAAATTTGACAATATACATTTTAAACTTCCCAGTGATAAACATCATCATTCTAGCCGGGAGGGGAGAAGATGGGGAGGGGGAATGAGGGAGGTAACAGTACAAGGGGGAGGGGGAGGGGGGAATAATGGATGTAACAGTACAAGGGGTAGTGGGAGGTGGAGGGGGAGGGGAATGATGTAGGGAACAACAGTAGAAGTGGGAGGGGAGGGGGGAGGGCAGGGTAAGCTGAATGATGGAGGTAACAGTACAAAGGGGAGGGGTTTGGGGAATGATGGAGGGAACAAAGAGTACAATGGGGAGGGGAGGGGTATGATGTAGGTAAAATACAGTACAAGGGGGGAAGGGGTGGGGGCAGGGCAAGGTGGAAAGATGGAAGAATGAAACAGTCCAAGTGGAGAGGGGGAGGGGATGGGGGAATGATAGAGTTAACAAACAGTAGCAGGGGGGAATGGAGAGGGAGGGGAGGGGAATGATGGAGGTAACAGTACAAGGGGAGCTGGAAGAGGAGGGGGAAATGATGGACATAACAAACAGTACAAGTGGGGACAGGAGGGGGGAATGATGGAGGTAACAAACAGTACAAGGGGGGAGGGGGAGGGCGAATAATGGAAATAAGAAACAGCCCGAGGGGGAGGGGGATGATGGAGGTAACAAACAGTACAGGGGGGAGGGGCAATAATGGAGATAAGAAAAAGCACGAGGGGGGAGGGGGAAGTGGGAGGGGGAATGATGGAGGTAACAAGCAGTACCCGGGGGGAGAGGGAGTGGAAAGGGAGGAGGAGGGGGAATGATGGAGGTAAAAAACAGTACAAGGGGGGAAGGGGAGTGGGGAGGGAGGGGGAGCGGGGAATGATGGAGGTAACAAACAGTACAAGAAAAGTACCCAAGTCCTAATGTACAAAACTGGAACCTCTCTGTTCATCACTTTGACAATAAATAAGGGGAAAAAAATAATGTGACAATAACAAATGCTGGGGGTGGGGGGACATGGCCAAAGGGAACTGTTCTACAGTTAGTGGGAATGTAAATTTGTTCAACTATTCTGAAAGCAGTATAACGGTTCCTCAAGACACTGAAAATAGAAATTTCCTATGACTCAGCAATTCCAGTCCTGGGCATTTATCCAATTAACCCCAAACCACACTAAGGCTAACAGCACCACATGTTCATTGCAGCATTGTTTAGCATATCCAAGATATAGAATCACCCAGATGCCCCTCAAGAAAATTAATGGATCAATAAAATGTGGTATATGTACACAATGGAATTCTATGCTTTCATCAGAAAGAATGATATTGCTCTAATCATAAGGAAATGGAAATAGTTAGAAAAAAATAGAAAAAAATTACACTAAGAAAGCCCTACCCAAAGAAACATAAACCGTATGTTCTCCCTTATTGGTAATAATTAATATATGTCTAGGGTAGACCTAGCAGATGATCACAATAGCTCAATAGCTATATACATATGATTACATAAGATGATGCTAAGAGAAATGGTCTCCAAAATATGGAAATAGGTGGTTTATCATTATGTTGTTAGTTTCACCCTACTGTGTGATTTTTTTCTTTTTTCTTCTGTTCATGTTCCCTATGACTTAGCCCCTGTAGTCACTGCTGATTCTGGTACCATGGTTATTTTATATATGCCTGTCTGAATTAGGGAAGGGAAGGGGAGCATAAAAATGGTGAGATAAAGTGTAAAATGCAATCCAATGCAACAGCAATATTTCCAAGAAAATATGTTGGAAATTAACTGTACAAATTGGGGTGGTATAATTGGGAAGGAGGAAAGGTAGGAAAAAAATGAGGGAGTCCTACCTAGTTGGACAAGAAATGTATTCACTATCCAATGTATGTAACTGTACCCCATATGTACTTCACCTTGACAATAATAAAAAAAATTATATTAATCAAAGTGAGCGAGACCAAAAGAAACATATGTTGCATGGTCTCCTTCCTTTATAGTCATGAGAATGGGCCTAGGAATCTACAGGGAAACACAGTGGATAGTAAAAGACAAATCATACCACTTATACATGAAATATTATACAGGATTCTCGACATTCAAACAGTGAGACCAAAGAAGGATATTCTTAGGAGAGGATCACAAAAGCTCAATAGCTATGTGCACATGATAATACAAAAGGATGTTTATTGAAGTGAACTTCAAGAAATGGAAACAAGAGATTTTTTTATTTAACTTTTTATGATTTTTCCCCTTTTGTTGTTGTTTGTGATTTCTATGCTTTTTGCCTTGTATGTAAGTTTATCTGTTTGGGGGAGAGTAAAGGGAAGTACAGAAATGGTAGAACAAAATGTGAACAAATGGAGGAGGGAAACTCATAAGATACATTGTGTTGAAAATTAATCTGTATAACTTGGGGATGGTTTGAGGCAGGGGGGAGGGAATGGGGGAGTAAATGAAGGAAGAGGTCACTTTGTTCAAAAAGAAATGTACTCAGTACATGACCTATATAACTATAACCCCTTTGTACTTTAAAAGAAAAGTAAATTAAAATAATAAAAATAAAAATTGAGAAACAGATATGAAAGAGTAATGGAGGACAAATTTCAGCAATGAATGTTATACATGGAAGTATCACAATGTATCCCCTTGACACAATTGGTATATACTAACAAAAAATTTTAGATAAAGGTTATAAAACTAGAAAATAAAATAAATGCATCTCCCATATATTTAATATTTTACTTGGTCCTTCAGAAATACCACAGGAGCTGTTATATGGATCTTTCAATAGAACCGTCAAAGGAAAAGCCTATAAAACATTTCCCAAGCAATTAAAGGGCTCAATTCAATAAAAATTAATAGCTTGAGGCACTCAACCTTTTTTCTTGGAAGCTGCCAAAATTTTCTTATTTTAATATTCCATTTCAACATCTAGGAAATGTGAATGCTAGAGAGGATCCAATCACTGAACATTTCTAAAGTCACATAGGTGTATGCGCTAGGACTCATAGATTATAGGGCTTTAAAATTATATAGATCAAGGACTATTACTGTGCTGTAGAAGTGTGGCCTGACCTTGTATGTTGATTCAGCTTAAGCTCATTGAAATAATAGCACATATTTCAATGGTCAAAGATGAGAAATACATTCACATGCAAGTCATACAGTAACTATAATAATACAATAATAACTGGGTCAGAAAATTCATGGGCTGGACTGTGAAATCAGAAGCTGATATGTAGAAATGCTGTCTGAATTGGGTTTTCTGAAAGGACCCTAAGGTGTTTACTACTGAGTGAAATTTTCTTTTGTCCTTTTTTTTTTGTCAGTCATAGGATTTGAACTCGGGGCTGGGATTCTCTCTGAGCTGTTTTGTTCAAGTCCAGTACTCTATCACTTTGAGCCACAATGCCACTTGTGCTTTTGTGGTGGTTAATTGGACATAAGAGTCTCACAGACTTTCCTGCTCAGACTAGCTGTTGATCTGTGATCATCAGACCTCAAGCTCGTGAATAGCTAAATGTACTGGTGTGAACAACTAATGCCTGGCTGAAATTTTCTTGTGACCTATGTGTTAATAAATTCCAAGCCTTTTTATTTGTCATTGGAGACATATGAAACCTAAGTTCTCCTGGGATAGTGTTCTAATATTTACCTGTAGGCCAAATATATATTGGCTGCTAACTCTTTCAGAAGAGTCAATTAAAAAATTTCTAAACTGAATAAGTTGGTTAAGATTGCTCCTTTCCCAGTTCTGTTTTGCCCCTTTTTAGCCTTCTGTCTTTCAATCAGGCTGATTATCTTGCAACGACTGTTGCAACTTTAGACTCAAAAGAAAAGCTCTAAATTACTATGAATGGGTGATGATCAAGGATATTATACTTGAGTTCCTGTCTAATTGAATGTAATGGCACTTGAGAATACAGATGTTCTCATCCTTTTGACATCGCCAGGCATCCTTTTCGGAAGGGTGAATGGAAAGGTGCGAAAATGAAGGCCATGGGTATTGTTGGGCTCAAAGTGTCATTCCAGGAGCATGGCAGGTGTTAGTTCTATTGTGCAAGGCAAGGTTTGAATCATCCACATGGCATTTTTGTTGAGTTTTAGAGGAAATATTGGCAAAGCAGAACCATTCTAGAGGGTGGCAAGCCACGAAAACAGAAAATCTGCCTGATAAAGAAGAATTTTGGGTGGGACACCATATTGAGGAGATGTTGACAATGTTTGCTAATATATGGTCGTTCATTTCTCTTACCAAACAGAACTCTGGTCCAAGAGTGGAAGTGAGTAGGGAATAAATCTCTATTGAAAATAAGAAGTCCTCCACCACACACATAGTTGTGTCACATAATTTCCTTTTATTTGCTGGCGTCATCATCCTTGATAGAATTCAGCAGTTAGTAGTAGAGATCAGTTCTTGCCTAGACCACACTTAACTAACTTCCATCTTGAAACAACTTCTAAAGTCCAGAATATTCCCTTCCTTAGCTTATTCTAGTCTTTTGAGATCTTGCTGACTTTTTAAAATGGGATGTTTCTTGCTCAGCACGTTCAATAAAACCCGCTTGTGTAAGAAATGCACCCATCCCTCCAAAAAGACTCACACGACAAGTACAATCTTAAGTACCAATTATGTGTCAAGCGTGTGCTAGGCACACGCAAAGTATTTTGTTGACAGTTGATCATCTGTGAGAACTTATAATGACATTGCGATGTTAGTAGGTGTGTGGAGAAGCAGGGTATATGGAGGAAAGAAGAGATGGATCTGTATTTTTCCCAGTGTGTTGAAGGAAATGTTGAAGGAAGGGAAAGGAAACAGTCCCATGACTACTTGCTCAAGGCGCTGTACAAAGTCTTTTGGCATTTTGTTAGTAGATTGATGAGTGGCCAACATCTACGCCCATTGTTACTGTACATCCCTTATGCATGACTGGCCTTTTAAATAAACTTTCTGGAGATCAGCTTGACATTGCAGGCTATGTGAAATTTTGCCTGGGATTGAATAAAAATGGGTATTTCTTGGAATTTTTTAATAGAATACAGGAGACAGAATCATCATTACTTTTTTGAAAATAACTTTTGGCATAAAGACCACTTGTTTGCGAGCAGAGGCAGATCTGGTCTCTGGTCAGCTTCTATTCCCTCAGGCTCCTCTGCGGATTCTGTTGTTGGCCTCATTCACGGTCTTTCTCTTGGGTGGTCAGATGTTACAAAGGGCATCACACATCTCTGTCTTGCTTTGGGCCTGGACACACTGATCTTTTTGTTACAATAGGGTTGGTCACCTCGAACTCAACCCTGTGAAAGGTCTGAGGAAATGTGGTTGGAGATGACAACCATGTGACAGATTGCTGTCAGTTCAAGGCCGGTTCCTTGTCAGGGTTGAAAGGAATGCCAGGATTATGGTCCCTGGGAAGAGCTCACAGGGGCCTTTCTCAGGGCCAAGGGCACATGGCTTATTCCATGGGGATCATTACACAATACTCAATCATTACACATTATGCAGCACTCGATTCCTAAGGCCTTGATGGTGCGGGGAGGTTGATTTTTACTTCCTCTCCTGTTTTTTGGCTATGTTTATAATTCCTAACATAGTCACTTGGAAAGAGTTGGTAGATAACTTCTCCGGGCCCCTCCCGTGATTCCATCCTTTCTCCTTCTGTGTGAAAACTCATTTTGTAATTTAAACACAAAGAGCAGTTCAATCACCTGTCACTCATGGTCTCAATTACTTGTGGTAATATTTATTTAGCTGCTCTACTGTGGTGGCACTTACTAAAAAATTCATAGAGAATATTAATCACCTATAATATTATGATAGTATTACCATATTACTGTACAACATTATAAAACAGATTCACAGCAGAGTGTGCTTAGAAAATTTCTAAGTACTGTATGCAAGCATTTAGGTTCTTGACCTACTTAAATATTCATTATGCTAACTTAATTCATTTAGTAATTATTTTCAGATTATATATATTATATGATTTCCCAGTAGTATTTCCAGGGGCTTATATACATATACTTAATGTAATGTTGTGGTTTTTTTTTTTTTTTTTGCCAGTTCTGAGGCTTGAAATCAAAGCCTTAGCACTGTCCCTGAGATGCTTTTGTTCAAGGCTAGCACTCTACTATTTGAGCCACAGCACTACTTCCATCTTTTTCTGTGTATGTGGTGGGGAGGAATGGAACCCAGGGCTTCATGCATGCTAGGCAAGCACTCTGCTGCTAAGCCACATTGCCATTCTAACATCTTGGGTCTATTTATGAATTGTTCATTGTGCCAGTCCTGAGGCTTGAACTCAGGGCTTGGGTGCTGTCCTTGTACTTTTGTGCTCAAGACTAGTAGTCTACCATTCGAACCATAGGTCCACTTCCAGGTTTTTTGGTAGTTATTTGGAGAGGAGTCTCACAAACTTTCCTGCCTGGCTGGCTTTGAGCTGTGATTCTCAGCTCATAGACTCCTGAGAAGTTAGGATTACAGGTGTGAGCCACTGGCACTTAGCAGCTATTTTTTTTGTTTTAAAATCTGATTGGAAAGATAATTTACAATATTTTAAGTGATGGACTGTTTTTCCTAAGTCAAGTATTTTGACATATTTTCTAGTTAAACAGTCATGTTGATGTAAAATATTACATGGAAATATGTTTATGTGTTTATTATGTGGAAGACAGCAATTTGCTTTCTATAATTGTTCATTCACTTGTGAAAAGCCTTTTCCTTCTGTAAATCAGTCTAAAGCTACAAAAATAAGTCCTGAACTATTAGAATCTTATTAAACCATGTATTGGGCACTCTCTCTTCTCTTCTCCTCTCCTCTCCTCTCTTCTCCTCTCCTCTCCTCCCCTTCCCTCCCCTCCCTTCCTGTCCCCTCTCCTCTCCTCTCCTCTCTTCTCCTCTCCTCTCCTCCCCTCCCCTCCTCTCTTCTCCCCTTCCCTCCCCTCCCCTTCTGTCCCCTCTCCTCCTCTCTCCTCTCTTCTCACACCACCTCTAGTAACAAGGTTTGAATTCACGGCTTCATACTGCCATGTATGCCCGCTCAGCTGCTACTTTGCCACTTACACATCTAGCCCAGCATTTCACTGGTTAATTGGAGATGGAGTCTTTTGGACTTTACTGCTTGGGCTGGCTTTGAACCCTGATCCTCTGGATCTCAGCTTGCTGAGTAACCAGGTTTACAGCATGAGCCCCAGGTGTCTGGCTAAATCATGTGTTTTAATTTTAACCTGTTTTGTTATGTTCAATGTACACAGTTTAGAAATATGTGATGACAGTAATTTGTATGCAGCAAACTACATTATTCCTAGAGAATTAGAGAATTAGAGGGCACATTTTGGTTATGAGGATTTTTTTAAAAAATAGATGAGTAGAACCCTTGAAATGACAATTAAAAAAATAAGATGGCCCAATATGTATATGAGGAAGTATGATGTAAAACACAATTTAATGAGTTGTATGGTCCTAGATGCTATGAATTCTGAGGATCCAACAATGAGGTCTGAGCTTTCATACAGCTCAGCTTTCTAAAAATTGCTGTTAATTGATCTTACATTAATGATCTCATTTCATTGCTAGAACAACCTGAATATTAGATCGGGTAAGTGTTGAAATCATAATTTGCATATAAGAAAACATAGCCTAATGTATGAAACTGTAACCCATCTGTACATCCCTTTGACAATAAATAAGTAATTATTACAAAGAAAAGAAAAGGAAAACACATAGAGAGGCTGCTGGCTACTCCAAGTGGAGGTGATGCTGTCTTTCTAATTATAAGGCACATGGTAGCTGTGAGGATTATTCTAAAAAAAAGTTTGCTGATCAAAGATGGCCTTTAGAACTTTTGATAACATTGAAAACTACTAGGTCAATCATGACTGCTCTCAACCAACTAATTATGCCTATTTAGAAGTAACAATTATTTGAGAGGATATCATCTTGACAGCATTTTCTATTTTCTGAAAAAAAAAGAAATGTAAGGTTAGACTCCTTTTCTCTATACTGATGATGATGTAGGAGCTCAATGTAGTTCAGTGCCAATGTGATCTTTTTAAATACGACCTATGAAGTTCTGCCTGATGCTTTGCTCATTTGAGCTAAATTTAAAAAATCAAATGCGAGGGGCTTTTAAAAAATATTAAGGAATATATTTCTAACAAATGTTTAATCTCTTATTGGAAAACTAGCACTTTGTTGATTCTTTGTTTTTGTTATTGTTTGTGTTGCATGAACGCAGGTGCTGTCCCTGAGTTCATTCACTCTCTTCCTCTCTCTCTCACTTACTCTCTTTCTTTTATCCTTCCTTCCTTCCTTCCTTCCTTCCTTCCTTCCTTCCTTCCTTCCTTCCTTCCTTCCTTCCTTCCTTCCTTCCTTCCTTCCTTCGTTCCTTTGCCAGTCCTGGACTCATGTCCTGAGCAAACTTGCCTGCAGTTTTTTTTTTTTTTTGCTCAAGGCTACCACACTACCACTTGAGCCATTGCTCCACTTTTTGCTTTTTTCTATGTATGTGGTGCTGAGGAACCGAACCCATGGTTTCATGTATACAAGGCAAGCACTCTACCACTAGGCCATATTCCCAGCCCTTCTTCCTTTCTTTTCAAGGCTAGTCCTCTGTCACTGTGAACCACACTGCCACATCCAGGTGTTTGTTTTCCTTTTTGTTTTGTAGTTAACTGGAGATGAGACTCTTTAAGAGACATTCTTGTCCTCATTGGCATTAAACCATGATCCTCAAAGCTCAGCCTCCTGAGTAGCTAGGATGACAGACAGGCATGAGCCACCAGCACCCTGCACATTGGGACACTTCTAAAATGTAGATCTTATGCTTAAATACCTCTTCTCCACTGCCTTATGGAAGGAGCCCAAGTTGACCCCAGCCTTTTTTTAATTTTCCTAATACTTATAGCATTCAGCAATAGGAATTCCTGGTTTCTAGAAACTTGTTTTCTTCCTGCTTTTCTGTCTCTGTCTCTTCTTCCTGGAATCTTCCCCATTCATGTCTGCCTGTCAAATGGCTACCCAGCCTTAATGACCTACACAGACATCAAGTTGAAATGATAAGCATTCTCTTAAATCCTCCAGGTAGATCAGAAGCTGTGCTAGTACTGGTTATATTGCTCTTCCTAATAATGCCACATAATTCACATGCAGTTTGTTTCTGAGCTGGTCTGTCTCCCTTGTGTCTTCCTCTATAGCACATTTGTATCAGAGTTCTATGGAGAGTTGGGAAACAGATCTCAATGAACTCGTGTTCCAATAGGAGGTGATTTGGTTCATTCTAGCTGATACCTCTATTGTCTATATCTATTAGATAATGGGGTTGGGTTCAAGGACTTCCAAATGTCATTCTTGCCTTCAAATTTGGCCTTGTAAAACAATTTATTTTAATAATAGGACACGGAAGTTTACATTCTGTTATATTTTGTTAAATGGAGATACTGTAATTCTTTTTTTTTTTAAATCTTGAAGTCTTTGTACAAAGGAGTTGTATTCACCATATCAGTTGAGTACAATGCATCCCCTTCCTTCATTCTCCCCATCTCTCCTAGCCTCATGACTTGCCTCAGCTTTCTTATCCTTAAAAGATATGTACAAAGTACACCACGTGTGGGTAGAGAATGTTACAGGTTGAACAATACTGAAACATATTGCATCTGAGAATGAAGATGGCAAAACAAAACTCAGTGAAAGCTATTGAATAATAGGGGTTGAGAGGGCAGAGAATGTGAGAGTAAAAGAAGGATTAATTTAACATACTGTATCATCATTTATAAAATCTCTTTTAAAAGGTGCTAAATTGAAGAGCTCTTTTTCTGCAAGTAGTGTTTGCAGTAAAAACTTTGTTCGAATTTTGAGATGATTTTCCCCTTTTTATTAATATTAAATTTAGTACACATATTGTAAAAGTTAAATAATTTTCCCCAGACTCTCAATGTTCAATCTTATAATGTGAAATAGAAAGGAAATCAGCATACAGAGTAACTATGTTGTGAAGGTTTGAAAATAATTATATATATATAAATAAATGTACTCCCTTGAAAGACACTGGTCAAATTTCTCTTCTGCAAAGTTCATAGTATATGATGTGACAGTACTATTTAATATAATTAACTACAGAGGTTTAGTAAATGTTGCCCTCCAAAGAAAAAATCCAAGATGGTAGGTGGGATTTTCACATTACGGTGAGTACAGTGTTGAAGTAGACATAGTTGGTCTCCTGGGTGTGCTTTATCACTAAATGCAAGAGCTCCACTCACCTAATTTATTTTAGCAAGGGAAAGACTATGCTCTTGAATAGACACTTAGGTCAGAGAAAATACGTTCAAAAGAGTTAGTTTCAGCTAGGTAAAGTAGGATTTGGTACACTCGGCATTTTCTCTTCCAATTTTTTCTAGCAGCCAGCATTATTTTTAATGACCTTCATTAAATTTTTACAAATCTGCTTATCCATGTTCTTAAAGATTTTTGCACTTAAATGTTTTGGAGTAAATACCAGTAACATAAATAGTGCCATATTCATACTGTGTCTAAAATAGTATGCTGGTTATTTCCCCCCACTTAGGTAGCATTGGTGTAGCCAGTAGAAAGGACTCAGTTGGAGGATCAGAATTGTTGGAAAGTCTGGCTCCACTGTTAATGAGTAATTTAGGATTGGAAGGTCATTAAGTGCTTCCAGCCTAAGTTACCTACTCCATCAAAAATAGAAAGAGAAGCGCCTCTTGATGATTAGCAATACTGCATGGAGCTCTCTAGAACTAATACAGCATCTAAGGAATTAAGTCTATAATCACTGCCATAGAATGACGCTAGTTAAGAGGTATGTTATTATGGTCTTCAGAGTCAAAGTTTTAATGAAAGAATTGTATGCTACAGGTTTTCCAGTGCCCAGCCCATGTTAGTCTTAATAAATACTAAAGAACTGAGTTAGTAAAATGGTGTGCAAAGAATGTTTACTTGAGCGTCTCATTGGTGCCATATGGTATAAATATGAGTAGGATAACTGCAAAGAAGCTTCAGAGTGGAGAAGTATCCAAATATCCTCAAATTCTCGAGCTGTCCAGAAAAAGAACTTGGCTCCATTCTCCAGAAAGTTCCAACAGAGGAACTTGCCTCCCAAGGCTTCGGCTGAGGATAGACATGGTTTCAGGGGAAGGTGGTCACTTCCAGGAAGGTCCCACTCTGGTGGAAAATGGTCTCCTTGTAAGGGCAGGAGTCCAATGGGGCCTCATTCGTTGGGGAACCTTACTAAAACCTGGCTGGCCTCGCCTGAGCAGGGAAAACACGCCATGTTTAGCATTTACTCAACTTTGCTCATTCATACTAGGGTATCATGATGGACCCTGAGTCTTTTTCTGTTTCATTAATTATTGAATTAGGTTTGCGTGTATCTTTACATGTTTCATTTTAGAGTATGTTGTGCCTGTTGGGTGCTTGAATTCAGGGCCTGGGAGTGGTCTGAATTTTTACTTTTTTAAAATCAAGATTAGTGCTCTACCACATGAGCCACAGCTCTACTCAGAGGCTTTTTTTTTGACTGGTTACTTGGTGATAACAGGCTCACAGCCTTACTGGTAGGGCTGGCTTCAAACAGCAACCCTCAGCTCTCAGCCTCCTCAGTAGCTGGAGTGTAAGCATGAGCCAATGGTGCCTAGCATATTTTGTTAGTTTTTGAGAAATAGCTCATACAGGTTAATTGAAAAGTAGTAAAAGATTATTTTTTCTTATTCTTTAATGAAACAGCTTACTTAACAAGAAGAAATTCCAGAACAGGTATCTTGTGTGTTATGGAGAGGTGGTCTATGTCCATGCATAACAGTGGCTTGTTTTGCTCGCTTTGCATTCTTGGATACTAGACATTGCTTTCCACCTCAACAGCCATACTTTACGGTATGAAATATATATGTGTGTGTGTGTATGTATTACTACATACGTAGGAATCATGAGGATGTGGGCATACATTCTTTTACTAGCAGAGTTATTTTGTATAATGAAGTATTTTCTCTGCAGAGAAATGAAAGGAAAACGGTAAATCCTAAAATTATTACAGATGTTCTTTAGTCACCCAAATCTCTTGATGCTGATGCTATTTCCTCTGCATTGTTGCGTGTTCTCCTTGTAATATGTTACAGATAGAAAAGCTTTTTTTTCTGGAGAAAAAAATGTTCCGAAGTGAATTTTCAATCAGTGTGACAACTTAATTGCAGTCCAAATTTTATGGTGAAATAATTTCAACATTTGAAAGTTTTAGATTTTTCCCCGAAATAATTTCTTGTTCCATGCACAGTTTTTCCATTACTAATGAAGTGATCTTGATGAATTTGTGTCAGAAATAAGGAAAGTCGCAATGGGCTAGATCCAAACAGCAGATGAACAGTAAGAACAGGACTCCAGTTCTCTTAGGCTGGCTCATCCAATGCTATCCATAAGGCAGATACAGCAAGTTATGCTGACTCAAGAAACAGGGCAAAGAATTAAACATTTTCTTATGCTGAAAATTACAATGGGATTTTAATTAGTTTGGTCAAGAACACTGTGAACTTTTTTTTGAGCTTTTCTCTAGTTTCCTTATTTTGTAGTGGTCTTCAGATTACTAGATCTTCACAAATCCACATGAATAAAGAACATTTACTGTTCTGAATTGAAATAGGTTGTTTGTTTGTTAGCTACGACTTACCTTTAAGGTCGCTAGAGGATTTAATTTGACTTGAATTTTAGACTTCATTTTTAATGAGTAGAAATTATACTGGAAGGCAGGGTCTGGCTTTGTTGCCTTGGCTGGTATTAAGGCAAAGTGCTCAATCAATTCTTCTGTCTCAGAGTCTGGAGTCACTGGGTCTGAAATGTGAGCCCCGGTGCCCCAATACCCAGCTTCATTGCATTTCCTTATTTTCCCAGGTATAGGGATGAGAATTTGATTGTGTTTGTCACTGAGTGACAAAAGAATTGGGAGTGTGTTTCATCTTCCCCCTCTTCTCTCTCCTTCTCTTCACCTCTCCTTTGTCTCCCCATCCCCTTCTCCCTTCCTTCCTTTCCTATTCCTCTCCCCTCCTTCTCTTGTCCCTTCCCCTTTCTCTCCCTCTCTTTCCCCTTGCCCCTCTTCTGTTACCTTCTCTCCCCCTCTCCAGCTTTCTTCTTTTTCTTTTCTTTTTTTTTTGGCCAGTCCTAGGCCATGAACTCAGGGCCTGAGCACTGTCCCTGGCTTCTTCCTGCTCAAGGCTAGCACTCTGCCACTTGAGCCACAGCGCCACTTCTGGCCATTTTCTGTATATGTGGTGCTGAGGAATCGAACCCAGGGCCTCATGTACACGAGGCAAGCACTCTTGCCACTAGGCCATATCCCCAGCCCTCTTATTCTTTTCTTGCAGCACTGGGAATCAAACCCAGGGTCTTGAGCATGCTAGGCCAACCCAAATGGAGTTTTTTCTGATATTGTATTTGGAAAAAATGACTGTGTTTTTCAAATATTGTTAATCCCCTAAAATTCTCATCCCCCAAACACAATAATCCCAAACCCTATGGAAGTTCACAGCCAATTAAACTAGTTGTAGTTGAGTATTTGAGTTTGTTCTTCTCCATTATGAGATTTAGGATGACCTCAGATGTGGGCCATGCAGTTAATCTGACAAAGGCACGGGCCATACCAGCCTGGAGAGGACTTCCAGAAGCAGGTTGTCCAGAGTCTGGCTTGACATTATAACTAGATTATAACTGAAATTTTGGGTTGGTTTTCATCAGACGATGACATGCAATTCAGCTATACAGAAAGAAATGTGTATCCACAATTTTTGGTCATGTTCTGTGGCTGAGAATAGCCTGTGGTTTTTTTCTCCTCAACAATGAATACTGTTTCAGATGGTAGTTAAGATGATCATATTAATTAGTATGAGGGCATCTATGTAGTTATGAAATCTAGTCCTAGGTCATTAGGACAACATCCTCTGTTCACCATATCTTACAAACTTTAGTACCAAGAACATAAAAGTCTCTGGGATATTTTTAGGATGTTGGAGGTTACACATTAGAAGCCATAAGTTTAATAGGGGCATTGTCTCTTCAGAAGAGTCTGTCTATCACATGTGAAGATTTCTAAACCTCCCATGCCTTTGCCACATCATGGCGATGAATCCTAATGTTGGTATTCTCAAGTTATTTCTAAGTTTTCAACATAGTTCCACTGATAGTAAGACACATTAGAACTTCCTGTTCTTTAACGTATACACCACAGCAAAGAAACATAGGCAAAGGTAGGACCCAGGAATCAATGCCTGTAACCCTAGCTTCTCAGGAGGGTGAAATCTGAGGATTGCAGTTTGAAGCTACTTGGGGCAAGAAAGCTTATGAGACTCTTATCTCCAATAAACTACTCAGAAAAATCTGGAAATGGCACTGTAGCTCATGTGGTAGAATGCCAGCCTTGAGCAAAAGTTGCTTGGGACAGTGCCCAGAGTTCAAGTCCCAGGACAAACAAAAACAAAAATCTCATGCAAGTGTAAGAATTTATTGATTTGGTATGAATTTATTGTAATAAAAACATATAAAGACAATATCATTGTTGAAAAAGACTAAAGAGAAATCAGTGTCAATGTGTTTGAAGAAAATGGGGTCATTTGATGTTTAATTCTGCCTTTGGCCTTTTTTATTGCATACAAGTTGTCTAGTCTGACATGTTAGGTTGTGTTGAATACTCTGCTCCGGTTCTCTAATGGTACCAAATAGGGTAATAGATTAGAACTAGGAGAGATGAGCAGCTACAGCTCATATTTGCCTTGAAATCTTGAGCATTTTCTGATTAAATCCTGGGATGATCAGTGAGTCAACTTTGCTCAGCATACTAAATCATGATTTTCCCCCCATCTTGGTGACATGGTTGAAATTGTAAATATCAAGTGTGTTTGAACAAGAGCATGATCCATAGACCTGGATCTGAACCTACTTCACATATGCCTTATTAAAGAAGACAGTATAAATCGCCTAACTAGAAATTAGAAATCTACCTTTTAGCAAGTCTATTTCGAAGTTGGAAAATACTCGTTTTCCTCTGCAAAAGAATGGTCTCTGTAGCATCCAGTGAAATGGATTATCTAATATCAGAGATACGAACCTCAGACTCACAGAAGCCAGAAGGCATTAGTCGACCTTGTGCTGGGCTTAATGGGATAGCTTTTTAGAAGAATTTGGCCAACAGCACACAAGTCTAGCTGGGCATTATAAATCTAGAATGGCTCAGGATGAATTTAACTTCACTCCCCGACCCATCTTCTTCTCCTGTGTCTCCCAGTGAATGGTGTCATTGCCCAAACCAGACTGAAGTTGCCTCTTTAAATTTTAATTTTGGAAAAAATGGGATTAAGTGGTGAAAGGTGCCAGAGAAAATGATGAATAATGGAAATAGGTAGTAACTACTGGCCTGTGTACATGTTAAATAATTGTTTATGTGAATGTAAGCACTTAGAATTACAAATGAATATCTTTCATAGTTGATTTCATTTCTGTGGCAATCTTATCTCCAGTCCTAAGGCACACAAAAATATGAGTGAGACTGAACTGGTATTGATTACTGATGTGACTCTACTGGTGTCAGTCAACAAATGGTGAGATTCTTCTTTTGTCAAACTATTGCTGATACTGAGCCATTGTCAAGTGTTGGTGCCACATTACTGGTACCATTCCTGCGGAGTCAGAACCAGAGCAATGTCTTCTGTAATTGAAATGAATCAACTTTGCCTTGGAGCTTTACTATACTAAATCAAACTAGAGATGGATGAACAGGAAATACTCTTCTGTCTCAGTGACAGAAATTGTCTGTCTACAGACATTTCTCTTGGTCACTATGGCAACTACCCCACCCCACACTTTGCTAGCCATTAAGATGTATCAAGACAGATATGACCGTTTGCAGCATCAGGTATTTGAAATAAAAAGAGATTTGCTAGAAAGTTGGAAAGTTATTTCTTGGAGGAAAAGTGAGATCCTTAAAAACCTTAATTGACTTTTTTTCTTACTTGAAAAGTAGTTTGTTTCTTTCTTCAGTGACGGTGAAGCTGTGTGCATAGGACAATCCATGCCCTTCATGCGCCTGTGTTTAGGAATCTGCTCCCTGGCAGTGCCCTGGCAGGGTAGAGTTACATAGACAAGCAAAATCTCAGTTCCTGCCACCTGGGGCAGGCAATCATAGTCATGGAAATGAAACCTAAGGAGCAGATGGATTTCAAAGTGATTTGTAGACTTAAAAGTGATAGGAAAATATAGTAGTTTAAAAGTTTACCAAAGCAATCAGGGCTGGGAATGTGGCTTAGTGGTATAGTGCTTGCCTAGCATGCACGAAGCCCTGGGTTCGATTCTTCAGTACCACATAAACAGAAAAAGCCAGAAGTGATGCTGTGGCTCAACTGTTGGCATGCTAGCCTTCTGCAAAAGAAGCTCAGTGACAGTGCCCAGGTCCCTGAGTTCAAGCCGCAGGACTGGCAAAAAAAATTACAAGCAATAAATTAATAAGCATTACACAAAAAGTAAAAATATTCCAAATTGGTAGGCCATTGCTCTCAGAAAGAGTTCAGCGACAACGCTTCTGAAAGGGTAGTGATTGGATTTAGAATGACTATATTTAGGAATCAGTCATTTAAGTATGACAGGCTTTTCAGAGTAGATAGTCAGAATACAAGGAGAGCCTTTTAGAGGCAGAACTTGGGCAGTTTGTTGGGATCATGGCAAAGTGGCTAAAAGCATAACGTGGAGGCTAAATGTTACGTGGTACCAATACACTGTTCATGGTCCTATTTGTTGTTGTTGGGGGTTTTTGTATGACATTTAGCTGAAAAGTTAATTATAAAATCATAAAGTTAATACAATTATAACTAAAATTCTTTGAGTGCTTATTCAATAGTGCAGTCAGGCACTATTTCAAGAGTTTTGCATGTTTTATTCTCTAATTATAGGGGATAAGCACTATTTTTTCTTAAAAAATTTTATTTCCATGTTTGCAGCTGATAAACTGAGGTACAGATAGAATAAAGGTCAGAGAGCAAGTAGTTCACAGCCACTAATCAAGTCAAGCAGATAAAGCTCATAGGGTTAGTTAGTGTCATATGGGACAGCGGCTTAAAAGTAAAAAGGTGTCTAGAGAGTGTAAAGACTGGAAAAATACTGGATTTGTGACAGGGGTGTGGGGGGAAATCCCTTTTGAACTCTGCACAGAAGAGTCACATGAAACTATTTTGAAGAGAAGAAGCTGGGTGAATCCAGGGCACCAACTAGAAACCATAAGACCAGGCTACAAGTTTCTCAGCTGGAGAGTAAAAGTTTGAAGTAGAGTGAGGGCAGAAAGGATGGAAAGGAAGGCCTGGCAAGGGAATTCATTTGAACCCTGCTACTAATTGGTGAGGGAGAAGAAGGCATTAATGATGATTTGTATGCTTTTTTGGGTTAATGGTGATTGCATTAGCAGGTGGAGAGCCTGTTCTTTTATTGATTGAACTTCCTAATGCTGACCATTCTCAAGTACCCTTCCTTTGAAATTATCTTTCCTCCTTTGTGCTGGTGATAACTGTTGCACCTCATCTCTCCTCTCTCCCCACCCTCCTTCAGTGGTTCTTTTCTGAAGTTGGCACTCTTCACTATCCAATCTGGGACTCATTTCTTTCCCTCTCCACTATGCTACAGAATAGATATGCTGTCCACTTAGCTTCAGTCTGAAAGCTGCACAATTTCATGGAGGAGACAGCTGGGATCCATTCCCCTCTTCACCATATTAGCTGTGGTGTGGAATAATAGTATTTGATACTGTTTTGCTCATGTGTGAATGTGAATGATACCTCCATAATGGAGTTTTTCAATGCACCGAGTCTAGAGAAAAGGATCCCAACACAGTGGTCCCTTGACAAGTTTTATTTGCTCTTTTAATTTCTTCCCTCTTCCTCCTATCCAAATATTTCCTTTCAGTTGAAGTCACTTCCCTGATGGGGATTCCTCCTATGTTAACAGAAATAGTCATGGTTCTCGTTTGCTTGCCAAATGTTAAACTGTGCACAATCACCTTTCATAGACAAATAGCACAGCGATTGTCTTTTGGTTTCAAACATGGAATGAGTTAAAAGTCTAAAAATATAAGAGATAGGAACTACAACAGAGTTATAATCATAAACGGGTTGTACGTGAAACTACTTCAGACAGAGGGGCAAAGATTTATCTTCCAGTTGGACTCCAAAATACAGCATAAAACAAGCTGTAGGAACATAATATATGAAAGATAAAAATTTCCAACCCCCTTACATATCTCGAAATTGTATCTGTACATATGTTATGAATGATACAATAGCTGATCTTTAATGTAGAGTAGGAATTTCATTTGATGAAACAGATGGTATTGAAAAAATTTATCTCAGCAAAGTACTGACTCATACAGAATAATATGAACTTTTTCATTTTGCAATGGGAGGGTAGATGAGCCTAAGTAAACTTGCTAAAAATGTATTAAAAAACCTAAGCTCTTCAAAATAAGCCCAGGGACAGTTCCCAGGCTATGAGCTTGAGCTCCAGGACTGGCATAATAGGAAGAGGAAGAGCAGGAGGATGTGGAGGAGGAAATGCTTAGGGTTAGCAGTATGAAGTGGGACTGTCCTGGGTTTATTTAAACTCCAGCCTTGCCATTTCCTACTTCTGTGACTTAATCCAGTTACTTAACTTCTTTGAGTCCAAGCTTTTTTCTCCATTTGAGAATAATAATATCATCATGTGGCATATGTCCTATTAAGTGGTTACCTTTATATAAAGACATTCATTCAGTGTCTAGCAGAAGATATGTAGTAAGTGCTAGATATTGTTGAAAACTGGGTGTGAAGCAGTTGCAAGCCTTACTAATTAGGTGCTCTAGGGAAGGTTTGTTAATCTTAATTCCTCAGCTTTTTTCTCTCTTTCAGCCAACCTTCTCAAACTTTCTTGTAAGAACTAAAGGAGTTGTGTGTGTGTGTGTGTGTGTGTATGTGTGTGTGTGTGCAGGGTACTTCACACTTTATCTAGCCTAAAAGAAAACTGATACAGAGTCATAAAAGAAGTTGTGTGTAGTTTTATTAACCATAGTAGAAAGTTTAGACTTAATTTCAAATATTCTAAGAACACATTGGAAAGTTTTAGCTAGAAAAGTGATGTACCATGTTTTAGAAAGATCTCCTTGATTACTGTGGTGTTGTAGAATGATTGGGATCAAGGAGTGCAATGGGAGAGCCAGGAAGCAGGTTCAGACATGCTATCAATAACTGTGATGCTCAAAACCATGAAAGAAACAGAGACATACTCACTAGACACTATGTTGAAAATTAACTATATAACTTGTGTGGGGGGAATGGAAGAAAACACAGGGAGAGAGCTTGCGGAAGGGGTGACATTGTCTAAAAAGAAATGTACTCATTACCTGACATGTTCTTGTAATCTCTCTGTACATCACCTTTGAAATAATAAAAGAATACAAAATTACAAAAATAAAAAATACAGGATAAATAGCACCTTTTGCCATCCATAACTATTTTCCGTATATTTAAATAAAATTTCTAAAGAAAAAAAAAACAAAAATCCTAAGCTCTTGTTCAAATATAAACATTACCTGTAAAAGGCTTTTCCCTGATTGAACTCATTTTCTTAGAGCCCATTCAGTATCTCATAGGTAGTATTCCCTCCATTTTTAATCAACATATTTATAAAAATCTACAGGTAAAATGATACATACTTATCAAGTACAACGTATTTTACACATAGAGTGGTTAAATCTAGCTAACATATATATCGCAGATTATTATCATTTTTGTGGTGAGAACACTCAACATCTACCCTGTACTCTCAGAAGGTAGATTAAGAGTTTATGCGTAAGACCCAAATTTACAGGAGGCCTAGAGATTTAATTGCCAAGACTTCAGCAATGGTATTGGCAAATATCAAACTTAGGTCTTTGTAACTCTTAGACGTTTTGCCATGTTGCCACAAAAGGCTCATGAGCATTAAGAGGATTTCAATTGAACACTAGTCTGAAAAAATGAGGTTTTGGTGAAATTGGAAAAATAATAATAGGATGTGAGATTAAAACTCTGTTAATCTTTATTCTTGATGATTCTTTCTACTCCTATTCCTCTGAAAATCTAAAACGATAGAATCTCAAAATAGATTTCAAAAATTCAATACCTCTCAAATATTCAGATGAGAATATACATGCTTCCCAGTAGTAAAGAGAGGAACAAGTAAGTTATAAGAAATAGCCCAAATGCCTATGGTCTGAAGTCCTGTCGCACTCTTATTCTTCTCATTCCATACCTGTGGTTTTAGAGTAAGTTTCCTGTGATCAGCTGACAGAAGAAGAAACTGGGGCCTGCTTTACAGAACCTTCTGTGTGATATTCAGGCACCATGTAAGAGTAGATAGTTGTAGCACTTTGACTCTGTACTAGGATGACCTTGAAAGGACGCTGGTAAAGGGAAATTCTCTAGGTGGGCAGAACATTGAGCAGTGTCTCTGTTGGTTAGCTTACAGGGAGAAGGGGCCAGTTGAGTGACTTTATGGATGTATGAGCTCTTGTGTGAATTGTTTGGCTAGCTGGTTAGGGACTTAGAAGAGGCATGACTGGAAAATTGGTCACAAGGAAATTGGGGATGAGGTAGGTGGTAGAACTTGCTGAGTGGGCACAATACCAAAAGATAACCTGAGTGGAGGATGATGTTTGTAATTAAGTGAAAAGATTGCTCCTTTTTGTGGCTAGAAATCATCCTTTTTCCCATGCCACTCCTGTTCTTACACAATGGAGCCATGTGCAAAATGCCCATGAACCACTGGGTGGGGACTATGCATGGCTTCGAAAGCATGTCTGACTCGCCATGCTGACCCAGCTATGGCCATTGCTGATTGCCCAGTCAGCTTACCAAAGAGATGAGTAGTGGTGGTTGATAGGGTACTGTTTTCCAGAGTGATTGAAGCTAATGATGGTGGATATATTTCTTCGGATCACTTTTGTCATAGAGCAGTATTTGTTCTTACTGGAATTCTCATTTCCTATATATACACCTTCCTTGCATGCAATGATTGTGATAAATTACCATCCATGGACTTATAGAATGTTTGATCTGCCATCATGGTATTCAAATAGCATTGCTTCTGGTCAAGGGACTCACCTTCCAGCAAAGGATAGACATAATGCTCATGGTGGTAGAATTCACTGGTTTGCTATGACATCCTGCAGCTGCTGGCAGGACAGTGTGGTGGAAGACTTTGTCATGATGCCATAACTCCCATCAAGCCTACCAAGCTTCCCCAGGAGACTGTGATACTGTGAATTGAATAGGTGGGATTTTTCTCTGAAATTAGAATCAATGGATTGAAGAATCATATGGTGAACTTGGTAGTGACACCACCCACGATTACTCTTAGTGACCCATTAACAAAATTTTTGTTTCCTGTTCCTATGATCTTACTTTGTGCTGACCTAGAGGCCTTTGTCCTAAAAGAAGGAATGTTTCAATCGGGAGACACAATGGTTCCATTGAACTGGAAGTGAATTCTGCTCCTTGGACGCTGTGGCTTTCTCATGCCTCTGAATGGACAAGCAAAGAAGGAAGCTACTGTGCTGGCTGGGGTGATGGACCTGTTTGCAATCAGGGGGTATCGGATAGCTACTTCCTAGTGTCTGGGTCCTAGAAGATCCCCGAAGGTGACTTTTGGTATTAACGTGTTCTGTGATTAGGGTCGATGGAAAACTATTTTTTTTTTTTTGCCAGTCCTAGGGCTTGGACTCAGGGCCTGAGCACTGTCCCTGGCTTCTTTTTGCTCAATGCTAGCACTCTGCCACTTGAGCCACAGAGACACTTCTGGCTTTTTCTATATATGTGGTGCTGAGGAATCGAACCCAGGGTTTCATGCATGCTAGGCAAGCACTCTACCACTAAGTCACATTCCCACCCCGATGGAAAACTATTACAGTTACCATATCTAATGGACTATCA
This sequence comes from Perognathus longimembris pacificus, assembly GCF_023159225.1. Taxonomy (NCBI): domain Eukaryota; kingdom Metazoa; phylum Chordata; class Mammalia; order Rodentia; family Heteromyidae; genus Perognathus; species Perognathus longimembris. The sequence continues at coordinate 17,538,812 of NC_063175.1, read as the reverse complement.
GTTGTACAGACCCTTTAAGAATGAAGGTTTGTATTACCTGGCCCAGTATAAAACCATAAGTAGCTTGGTGAGACAAAGGGAAAACAGAATAAGTAGAGAGAGAAAGTAATTATAAGTAACCACAGGTGACCACATGGGCAACTGTAGAAATAATTGTCAGGACTATGTCTTCTTTATTTACTTATGATTGTATTTGTGCAATTAGGAGTTTTCTGTGCACATATGTAAATATACTAAGCCACTGTTCTCCTTAAGTTGCTTGTTATGTAACCTAAGAGGTATTGTAGTGTTAAGTGTTGTTAATTTGACATCACTTGCTTTTTTTTTTTTTTAATTCGGTTGGTCATGGGGCTTGAACTCAGCCTGAGAGCCTGCCCCTGAGCTTTTCTCCTTAAGACTAGCACTCTACCACTTTGAGCTCCACTTGTGGATTTCCAGTGATTAATTGGAAATGAGCATCTCAATGGATTTTTCTTCCTGAGCTGACTTTAAACTTTGATCTTCAGATCTCAGCCTCCTGAATAGTTAGGATTACAAGTGGGAGCCACCAGTGCCTTGCCTGGTACATCCTATTATTGCACTTAAATGATTGGATCTTGTGAAGTATAAACATTGCCCATGTACTGGTGTGTTCCTTCTGGAGAAAGGCTAGTTTGTCTGGTTATATATGTATGAATTATGATACAAGGATGCTTGTCACTGTCAGTATTGAGAGATTGGGTATAATGTAAGATGATGTATATTGATAAATATGAGCAGATTTGTGGTAGTTAATTGGTTTATGTGTCAATTTAATTTGGCCACAGGTACTGAGATACTTAATTCAACCTTATTCTGACTGTGTCATACTGATGGCATCTCATTAAAAACCTTTTGAGAGATATCTAATTTTATTTATTTTTTTCAATTTTTATTATCAAACTGATGTACAGAGAGGTTACAGTTTCATACATTAGGCATTGGATACATTTGTTGTACTGTTTGTTACCTCGTCCCTCATTCCCCCCTCCCTCCTCCCCCTTTCCCTTTCACCCCCTGAGTTGTTCAGTTCACTTACACCAAACATTTTGGCAAGTATTACTTTTGTATTTGTTTGCCTTTTTTTACCCTGTGTCTTTCAATTTTGGTATTCCCTTTCAATTTCCTAGTTCCAATACCAGTATACACGGTTTCCAATATACTCAGATAAGATTACAGAGATAGTGTAGGTACAACCACAGGAAGGTGATACTAGGACATCATCAATAATAGAATCTACAGATACATATGGGATATTGAAAGTACTTACAACTGTGATATAACAATTGTTTCCATAACATGGAGTTCATTTCACTTAGCATCATCTATGTGTTCATAAGGGTATAGCTATTGAGCCTTGTGATGCTCTGCTATGACAGGACTAAACCTGTACTAATTATTCCCAATAAGGGAGACCATAGAGTCCATGTTTCTTTGGGTCTGGCTCACTTCACTTAGTATACTTTTTTCCAAGACCTTCCATTTCCTTACAAATGGGACAATGTCATTCTTTCAGATAGAAATATAAAATTCCATTGTATATATGTACCATATTTTCCTGATTCATTCGTCTACTGAGGGGCATCTGGCTTGGTTCCTGATTCGTGCTATGACAAATTGTGCTGCGATGAACATTATTGTGCTGGTGGCATTACTGTGATTTTGTTTGTGGTCTTTTGGATAGATACCCAAAAGTGGGGCTGCTGGGTCATAGGGGAGTTCTATATTTAGCCTTCTGAGGAATCTCCATACTGCTTGCCAGAGTGTCTGAACCAGTTTACATTCCCGCCAACAATGGATTAGGGTTCCCTTTTGGCCACATCCCCTCCAGCAATTGTTATTGTTAGTTTTCTTTATATAGGACATTCTTACTGGGTGAGATGGAATCTCAGTGTTGTTTTGATATGCATTTCTTTCATGGCCAGTGATGTAGGGCATTTTTTCATATGTCTCTTGGCCATTCTCATTTCCTCATCAGAGAAGTCTCTTTGTAAGTCTTTAGCCCACTTGATGAGGGGGCTATTGGTTCTTTGCGGTTTTGTTTTGAAAGAAGGTAATTTTTTAGTTCTGCATATATTTTAGATATGAGGCCTTTGTCTGTTGAATGTCCAGTAAAGATCTTCTCCCAGTCTGTGGGCTTTCTGATTATCTTGCGAGCTATGTCACTTGCTGTGCAGAAGCTCTGCAGTTTGATGCAGTCCCATTTGTCCAACCTTTCTTTGATTTGTAGCGTTTCTGGGTCTTTGTTAAGGAAGTTCCGTCCTGTGCCAAGGAGCCCAAGTATTTCTCCTACTCCTTCCTTTAGTGTTTTCAGGGTGTCTGTTATGATTTCAAAGTCTTTCATCCATTTGGAATTGATTTGGGTGCCGGGTGACATATAAGGATCTAGTTTCAGTTTGTTGCATGTGTTGAGCCAGTTTTGCCAGCACCACTTGTTAAAGAGGATATCTTTCTTCCATACTATTGTTTTAGCTCCTTTATCAAAGATTAAGTAGGCATAGTTCTGTGGGTTCATTTCTGGGTCTTCAATTCTGTTCCATTGGTCTTCAGGCCTGTTCTGGTGCCCATACCAAGCTGTTTTTATTACTATAGCTTTACAATACAGCTTGAAGTTGGGTATTGTTATTCCTCCAGCACCGTTCTTTCTGCCTAGGATTGTTTTTGCTATTCTAGGTCTTTTATTGTTCCATTTGAATTTCTGGATTGCTTCCTCTATTTCATTAAAAAATGGTGGTGGGATATTAATGGGTATTGCATTGAATTTGTAGATAGCCTTTGGCAATATTGCCATTTTGAATATATTAATCCTCCCAATCCAGGAGCATGGGAGGTTTTTCCATTTCCTTACTTCTGACTTAATTTCATTTTTCAAGCTTTTAAAGTTCTCATATCTAGTTTAAAGGCAAGAGAACCAGTAAGCGGGTACTAGACACCTAGGTGCCCATATTCTTAGCTGCTCTGGAGGCTAAGATCTGAGTATTGTGGATCAAAGTCAGTGTGGGCAGGAAAGTCTGTGAGACCCTTATCTGCAATTAACCACTAAGAAGCCAGAAGCTGAGCTCTGGCTCAAATGGTAGAATAGTAGCCTTGAGCATAAAAGCTCAGGGGCAGCACCCAGAATCCTGGGTTCAAGTCCCAAAACTGGCACCAAAAAAAAAATGACAAAGCCAACTACTTACTGACAACAAAGAGCTCATTCATCTAAGCATGGACCTAGAATTCTAAACACTAACCCATTACTCTTCTTACTAGATACTCATCTCCTGAAATAAAAAAGGCTTAGGGTCCTTTTTCCTATTTATTTAGCCCATGTAGCCTCAGCATTTTCTCAAAAAGAATCAAGATTTTCTTTTGGTAAATTAGACCATTTGAACCAAATGATGGTAAATTAGAAAGGTATGTGAATTTTAGCTATTCCAAACTATCAAAAACACACAGTAACCCAGTTTCCTTGCTCACAAATAACTTTGTTGATAGATGAGAATCGGATACTCATTGGAGCCATTTTAATGAACCCGTAAGATTTAAGAATAACTCATATACTAAAGTATTTCAAAACAGTTCACTTGAAACACTTAAGTTATAAATTTTTGTGATTTAATGTATTTGTTTCTTTTTAGAAAACTCTATTAGATAGAAAGATGAAAGGTGAAGTTGAATCTCATCTTGATCCAATTGTACCACATAAAGTGTTAACATTGGAATTAGGATAATTTGCTATGTTGCACTTATTTACAGTTTTATTTTCCCTATTTTTAGATGTTAAGGTTGACTTTTAATTGCAGAGAATAAGATTATTGCCTTTATATAATCAAACGTCTAATATGTATCGAGCCTTTGGTGGACAAAGTCTAGCTCATGAACGCACTCATTATCAAAGGAGATGCATTATGCTTTGGGATGTGGGAAGATAATGGGGTATTATCACGACATGAATCTTGGATTTCAGTTATATATATGCATATATACGTATGTATATATACATATATATATACACATATGTATACACACATATATACAGACATATGTATATGTGCATATATAGAGAGAAAGTTTATTAGGAGAGAGCACATGTAAAGAATTACAATGTATGAGGATCATTGTGTTTCATAAAAGAAGTCCATGAACAGCATTCTATGAGACTTGGGAGAAAAGAGTTGTTACTGTTGCCTGAGAAAGGTTCATGGATATCTGTCTGGAGGTGCTGGCATTTGATCTCTGATCTTAAAGCCAAACTAGATTTGAACAAGAGAGTCTTTGAGGGTTTCAGTCATGCCTATGAATTAAAGTGGGTAAATGATCTAGTCTTTACACAATGTCTCGCACCAAGTAGAGTGTCAATAAATGCATGAGGGGGGCTGGGGATATAGCCTAGTGGCATGAGTGCCTGCCTCGGATACACAAGGCCCTAGGTTCGATTCCCCAGCACCACATATGCAGAAAACGGCCAGAAGCGGTGCTGTGGCTCAAGTGGCAGAGTGCTAGCCTTGAGCGGGAAGAAGCCAGGGACATTGCTCAGGCCCTGAGTCCAAGGCCCAGGACTGGCCAAAAAATAAATAAAAAAATAAAAATAAATGCATGAGGATTAAGTGCATAATCTGCAAGTTGACTGTTACTGCCTGCTTGTCTGCCTTGTGAATGATGTCAGAGAAGTCACTGGAGAACATTTTCCCAAGAGCTAACTTGCACAATGTTTCTTCACTTACCAAGGGCTTTAACTGCTTTGCTTCCCCATATTCCAATTCTCATAAGCTTTGGCCACCATGCTTTGTCTCTAAAACATGGTGCAGCTGCTGGGTGGTCCTTCTACCAACCCCTAACAGAGTCAGCTGTTCACCAGAGAGTAGGATTGATGTCTGACCAACAGATGATCCCGTGCAGGGAATGAGAGGAGAGGAGTGGCTGCTGGGAGGCAATTCGTGCAGTGGCTTGGCTTGATTGTATTAAACGGGTAGAGATGGATGGAAGCTTAGTTTCAAGCCAGTTCTGAAGATAGGTAATTTGTGTCAAATAGTTCTGAAGTGCTGTATCCATGGAGGGAAGTGGAGTGGAGAGCCGAGTCCAGTGCCATTATAGATTACATGCTTACAGCCTGGGTAGCAATGAGATTTTAACCTTCACGTAGGACCCAGATATTCATGACCCATGTCATCAAGAGACCAAGGTTGGTATAGGTTAAAAAACGTCAAACTACCTTAGCCAAGGACTAGACCAGTCATCGTTTTAACAATTCTGTAGGATGTGTGAAAGGGGAAGATGATTTTGACAGGAAGACCGTAAGTGCTTTCTCAGGTGTTTCCCCTCTCTCTAGCATTTGTCTCTCTGAGTGTTCTTCCTTGCTCAAAATTACATTCTCTTTTATGACATTTTTCTTGATTGTCTTCTTTTTCGCTGTTCTCTTCCCCTCAGAATCCTTTCTTCCTTGGGCTGGCAAGAACAACCCCATGAATTTTACTGGATCTCTCTCTCTCTCTTTCTCTCTCTTTTTTTTAATGTCTTTTTTTTTTTTTTTTTTTTTTTTTGCCAGTCCTGGGCCTTGGACTCAGGGCCTGAGCACTGTCCCTGGCTTCTTCCCGCTCAAGGCTAGCACTCTGCCACTTGAGCCACAGCGCTGCTTCTGGGCATTTTCTGTATATGTTGTGCTGGGGAATCGAACCTAGGGCCTCGTGTATCCGAGGCAGGCACTCTTGCCACTAGGCCATATCCCCAGCCCCTTTTTTTAATGTCTTGATATTGACGTTGTCCTCTGTTTGGAAGAAACTTCTGTGTTGACTTTCACCTCTGGGGTTTTGAGTTGTAGTTACAGGGTGGTCATCCCAAATAAAATGTGTTAGTGTCACCTTCTACATCGTACCTCCAAGACTGAATCTATTGGCTCATTCTATTCCTCCTGATAGCCGCCTACTGTTTTATTTTCTGTCTTGCTGTCATCCAGTTCATGCTTTTCTATGTCTTCAATTTATAACTTATATTTTTTTACTATCCTTGTGACGTAATTCCTTTCTTTTTTTCTTTTTTTTCAAATTTTTATTATTAAACTGATGTACAGAGGTTACAGTTTCATACATTAGGCATTGGATACATTTGTTGTACTGTTTGTTACCTTGTTCCTCAAACCCCACTCCACTCTCCCCCTTACCCTTTCCCCCCCTGAGTTGTTCAGTTCACTTACACCAAACATTTTTGCACGTATTGCTTTTGTATTTGTTTGTCTTTTTTTACCCTGTGTCTCTCAATTTTGGTATTCCCTTTCAATTTCCTAGTTCCAATACCAGTATACACGGTTTCCAATATACTCAGATAAGATTACAGAGATAGTGTAGGTACAACCACAGGAAGGTGATACTAGGACATCATCAATAATAGAATCTACAGATACATATGGGATATTGAAAGTACTTACAACTGTGATATAACAATTGTTTCCATAACATGGAGTTCATTTCACTTAGCATCATCTATGTGTTCATAAGGGTATAGCTATTGAGCCTTGTGATGCTCTGCTATGACAGGACTAAACCTGTACTAATTATTCCCAATAAGGGAGACCATAGAGTCCATGTTTCTTTGGGTCTGGCTCACTTCACTTAGTATACTTTTTTCCAAGACCTTCCATTTCCTTACAAATGGGACAATGTCATTCTTTCAGATAGAAATATAAAATTCCATTGTATATATGTACCATATTTTCCTGATTCATTCGTCTACTGAGGGGCATCTGGCTTGGTTCCTGATTCGTGCTATGACAAATTGTGCTGCGATGAACATTATTGTGCTGGTGGCATTACTGTGATTTTGTTTGTGGTCTTTTGGATAGATACCCAAAAGTGGGGCTGCTGGGTCATAGGGGAGTTCTATATTTAGCCTTCTGAGGAATCTCCATACTGCTTGCCAGAGTGTCTGAACCAGTTTACATTCCCGCCAACAATGGATTAGGGTTCCCTTTTGGCCACATCCCCTCCAGCAATTGTTATTGTTAGTTTTCTTTATATAGGACATTCTTACTGGGTGAGATGGAATCTCAGTGTTGTTTTGATATGCATTTCTTTCATGGCCAGTGATGTAGGGCATTTTTTCATATGTCTCTTGGCCATTCTCATTTCCTCATCAGAGAAGTCTCTTTGTAAGTCTTTAGCCCACTTGATGAGGGGGCTATTGGTTCTTTGCGGTTTTGTTTTGAAAGAAGGTAATATTTTTGTTCTGCATATATTTTAGATATGAGGCCTTTGTCTGTTGAATGTCCAGTAAAGATCTTCTCCCAGTCTGTGGGCTTTCTGATTATCTTGCGAGCTATGTCACTTGCTGTGCAGAAGCTCTGCAGTTTGATGCAGTCCCATTTGTCCAACCTTTCTTTGATTTGTAGCGTTTCTGGGTCTTTGTTAAGGAAGTTCCGTCCTGTGCCAAGGAGCCCAAGTATTTCTCCTACTCCTTCCTTTAGTGTTTTCAGGGTGTCTGTTATGATTTCAAAGTCTTTCATCCATTTGGAATTGATTTGGGTGCCGGGTGACATATAAGGATCTAGTTTCAGTTTGTTGCATGTGTTGAGCCAGTTTTGCCAGCACCACTTGTTAAAGAGGATATCTTTCTTCCATACTATTGTTTTAGCTCCTTTATCAAAGATCAAGTAGGCATAGTTCTGTGGGTTCATTTCTGGGTCTTCAATTCTGTTCCATTGGTCTTCAGGCCTGTTCTGGTGCCCATACCAAGCTGTTTTTATTACTATAGCTTTACAATACAGCTTGAAGTTGGGTATTGTTATTCCTCCAGCACTGTTCTTTCTGCCTAGGATTGTTTTTGCTATTCTAGGTCTTTTATTGTTCCATTTGAATTTCTGGATTGCTTCCTCTATTTCATTAAAAAATGGTGGTGGGATATTAATGGGTATTGCATTGAATTTGTAGATAGCCTTTGGCAATATTGCCATTTTGATTATATTAATCCTCCCAATCCAGGAGCATGGGAGGTTTTTCCATTTCCTTACTTCTGACTTAATTTCATTTTTCAAGCTTTTAAAGTTCTCATATCTAGTTTAAAGGCAAGAGAACCAGTAAGCGGGTACTAGAAACCTAGGTGCCCATATTCTTAGCTGCTCTGGAGGCTAAGATCTGAGTATTGTGGATCAAAGTCAGTGTGGGCAGGAAAGTCTGTGAGACCCTTATCTGCAATTAACCACTAAGAAGCCAGAAGCTGAGCTCTGGCTCAAATGGTAGAATAGTAGCCTTGAGCATAAAAGCTCAGGGGCAGCACCCAGAATCCTGGGTTCAAGTCCCAAAACTGGCACCAAAAAAAAAAAATGACAAAGCCAACTACTTACTGACAACAAAGAGCTCATTCATCTAAGCATGGACCTAGAATTCTAAACACTAACCCATTACTCTTCTTACTAGATACTCATCTCCTGAAATAAAAAAGGCTTAGGGTCCTTTTTCCTATTTATTTAGCCCATGTAGCCTCAGTATTTTCTCAAAAAGAATCAAGATTTTCTTTTGGTAAATTAGACCATTTGAACCAAATGATGGTAAATTAGAAAGGTATGTGAATTTTAGCTATTCCAAACTATCAAAAACACACAGTAACCCAGTTTCCTTGCTCACAAATAACTTTGTTGATAGATGAGAATCGGATACTCATTGGAGCCATTTTAATGAACCCGTAAGATTTAAGAATAACTCATATACTAAAGTATTTCAAAACAGTTCACTTGAAACACTTAAGTTATAAATTTTTGTGATTTAATGTATTTGTTTCTTTTTAGAAAACTCTATTAGATAGAAAGATGAAAGGTGAAGTTGAATCTCATCTTGATCCAATTGTACCACATAAAGTGTTAACATTGGAATTAGGATAATTTGCTATGTTGCACTTATTTACAGTTTTATTTTCCCTATTTTTAGATGTTAAGGTTGACTTTTAATTGCAGAGAATAAGATTATTGCCTTTATATAATCAAACGTCTAATATGTATCGAGCCTTTGGTGGACAAAGTCTAGCTCATGAACGCACTCATTATCAAAGGAGATGCATTATGCTTTGGGATGTGGGAAGATAATGGGGTATTATCACGACATGAATCTTGGATTTCAGTTATATATATGCATATATACGTATGTATATATACATATATATATACACATATGTATACACACATATATACAGACATATGTATATGTGCATATATAGAGAGAAAGTTTATTAGGAGAGAGCACATGTAAAGAATTACAATGTATGAGGATCATTGTGTTTCATAAAAGAAGTCCATGAACAGCATTCTATGAGACTTGGGAGAAAAGAGTTGTTACTGTTGCCTGAGAAAGGTTCATGGATATCTGTCTGGAGGTGCTGGCATTTGATCTCTGATCTTAAAGCCAAACTAGATTTGAACAAGAGAGTCTTTGAGGGTTTCAGTCATGCCTATGAATTAAAGTGGGTAAATGATCTAGTCTTTACACAATGTCTCGCACCAAGTAGAGTGTCAATAAATGCATGAGGGGGGCTGGGGATATAGCCTAGTGGCATGAGTGCCTGCCTCGGATACACAAGGCCCTAGGTTCGATTCCCCAGCACCACATATGCAGAAAACGGCCAGAAGCGGTGCTGTGGCTCAAGTGGCAGAGTGCTAGCCTTGAGCGGGAAGAAGCCAGGGACAGTGCTCAGGCCCTGAGTCCAAGGCCCAGGACTGGCCAAAAAAAAAATAAAAAAAAAAATAAATGCATGAGGATTAAGTGCATAATCTGCAAGTTGACTGTTACTGCCTGCTTGTCTGCCTTGTGAATGATGTCAGAGAAGTCACTGGAGAACATTTTCCCAAGAGCGAACTTGCACAATGTTTCTTCACTTACCAAGGGCTTTAACTGCTTTGCTTCCCCATATTCCAATTCTCATAAGCTTTGGCCACCATGCTTTGTCTCTAAAACATGGTGCAGCTGCTGGGTGGTCCTTCTACCGACCCCTAACAGAGTCAGCTGTTCACCAGAGAGTAGGATTGATGTCTGACCAACAGATGATCCCGTGCAGGGAATGAGAGGAGAGGAGGGGCTGCTGGGAGGCAATTCGTGCAGTGGCTTGGCTTGATTGTATTAAACGGGTAGAGATGGATGGAAGCTTAGTTTCAAGCCAGTTCTGAAGATAGGTAATTTGTGTCAAATAGTTCTGAAGTGCTGTATCCATGGAGGGAAGTGGAGTGGAGAGCCGAGTCCAGTGCCATTATAGATTACATGCTTACAGCCTGGGTAGCAATGAGATTTTAACCTTCACGTAGGACCCAGATATTCATGACCCATGTCATCAAGAGACCAAGGTTGGTATAGGTTAAAAAACGTCAAACTACCTTAGCCAAGGACTAGACCAGTCATTGTTTTAACAATTCTGTAGGATGTGTGAAAGGGGAAGATGATTTTGACAGGAAGACTGTAAGTGCTTTCTCAGGTGTTTCCCCTCTCTCTAGCATTTGTCTCTCTGAGTGTTCTTCCTTGCTCAAACTTACATTCTCTTTTATGACATTTTTCTTGATTGTCTTCTTTTTCGCTGTTCTCTTCCCCTCAGAATCCTTTCTTCCTTGGGCTGGCAAGAACAACCCCATGAATTTTACTGGATCTCTCTCTCTCTTTCTCTCTCTTTTTTTTAATGTCTTTTTTTTTTTTTTTTTTTTTTGCCAGTCCTGGGCCTTGGACTCAGGGCCTGAGCACTGTCCCTGGCTTCTTCCCGCTCAAGGCTAGCACTCTGCCACTTGAGCCACAGCGCTGCTTCTGGGCATTTTCTGTATATGTTGTGCTGGGGAATCGAACCTAGGGCCTCGTGTATCCGAGGCAGGCACTCTTGCCACTAGGCCATATCCCCAGCCCCTTTTTTTAATGTCTTGATATTGACGTTGTCCTCTGTTTGGAAGAAACTTCTGTGTTGACTTTCACCTCTGGGGTTTTGAGTTGTAGTTACAGGGTGGTCATCCCAAATAAAATGTGTTAGTGTCACCTTCTACATCGTACCTCCAAGACTGAATCTATTGGCTCATTCTATTCCTCCTGATAGCCGCCTACTGTTTTATTTTCTGTCTTGCTGTCATCCAGTTCATGCTTTTCTATGTCTTCAATTTATAACTTATATTTTTTTACTATCCTTGTGACGTAATTCCTTTCTTTTTTTCTTTTTTTTCAAATTTTTATTATTAAACTGATGTACAGAGGTTACAGTTTCATACATTAGGCATTGGATACATTTGTTGTACTGTTTGTTACCTTGTTCCTCAAACCCCACTCCACTCTCCCCCTTACCCTTTCCCCCCCTGAGTTGTTCAGTTCACTTACACCAAACATTTTTGCACGTATTGCTTTTGTATTTGTTTGTCTTTTTTTACCCTGTGTCTCTCAATTTTGGTATTCCCTTTCAATTTCCTAGTTCCAATACCAGTATACACGGTTTCCAATATACTCAGATAAATTACAGAGATAGTGTAGGTACAACCACAGGAAGGTGATACAAGAACATCATCAATAGTAGAAGCTACAGATACACATGGGACATTGAAAGTAGTTACAACTGTGATATAACAATTGTATCCATAACATGGAGTTCATTTCACTTAGCATCATCTTATGTGTTCATAAGGGTATAGCAATTGGGCCTTGTGATGCTCTGCTATAACTTGCCTAAACCTGTACTAATTATTCCCAATAAGGGAGACCATAGTGTTCATGTTTCTTTGGGTCTGTCTCTCTTCATTTAGTATAATTTTTTCCAAGTCCTTCCATTTCCTTACAAATGGCATTTGTTACTTCTAAAGGCCTTGTAGTTATTCCCAATCAGCATTGTATATAGCTTTATTTAGGCTCAAATGACAACTTTTAGGCTATTATGTCTAGTAATCTCTGAGCTGGTGTGTGTGTGTGTGTGTGTGTGTGTGTGTGTGTGTATGTGTGAGTGTGTGTGTGTGTGCTCTTGAGGTTTGAACTAGGGCCTGGGCACTATAGCTGAGCGTTTTTGTTCAAGTCCAGCGCTGTGCCATTGGAGCCCCAGCTCCCCTTTTGCTTTATGTTGATTAATTAGACGTGAGTCTCATGGGCTTTTCTGCCCAGGCTGGCTTCAAATTGTGATCTGCATATCTCTGCATTCTGAGTAGGTTCATTACAGGTATGGACCATAGGCACACTACTTTTTGTTTTCAACAGACAAGAGCTGATTATTGAGGAACAGTGAGGAGAACTCTTACTTTTGAGCTGGTTTTGATTGCATTTTTTTTCTTCTTAAAAACCTGAATTGACTGCTTTTTCTTTAGACCTTCCTGGTCTGATACTAAAAGCCTTTCACAATGGAGCTCCTTTCCATATTCCCAGATTTCCCTCTTTTCTTTTCTCTTTTTTCCCCTCTGTGATTTGTTCCCGCTAGTATGGAACACGCAAACAGCCTTCTAACTTCAGGCCTCTTGGAGGCCAGTTCAGATACTGGTCTTCCTGTCCAAAACTAATCACTTTAATCCTAAAATATATCTAAAATCTTAAGATTTGTTAGTCAAGTATGCACTCAGTATTATGTTAATTTAAGTCATTTGTATCATTAGAGCTAAATCATTATACACTTAGAAGGAAAATCCAAACAGTGACTCCTCTCAAAACATTTCAGAGAAAGCCAGAATGTTTTGAGATAGGATAGTATTCAACTATCACTGATGAGAATACCTTTTCTTCTTACATTGATTGGGTATTTACTAGTCAAAAACTCCTTATGTAAATAAAAACAACTTAGTCTCCAGAGTTTACCTTTACTTTATTTGCTTATTGCTAGAATTTGTAGTTCTCCATATCTACCACAGTTATATCACCTTATAATTTGGATTTCATATCTTTGTAAACCTTACAAAATTTGACGTTTGTATGCATTAACTTGAAGACCATTGGAATATTGATAGTTATACGAATCATTGTTTAAAACATTAATTCTGAGAAGACAGAAATTTTGAAATAAATGCTGTCGTGGAATCCATTTTTGTGCTTAAAAAAAGTTTTCCTGTGACTTTGGATGCCCTTATCATAGTTAGTACTCATTTCGAGTATTATTTATGCTTTTACTCATCCAACTTTTTTTAGTATTTAATAAAATGCAATTAGCAGATCATCTGTTATAAAATGGTAGCTGTCAGCCCAGCGTTTGCATACTTCAGTTCCCCATGGGCCAGAAAACATGACTTTCATTCTGTAGCCTTAGCCTTGACCCTGCCTGCTACAATGCCTTCCTTCTTCTGGTAGAAACACCTGCACAACGCAAGTCATCCTGTCAGTCTTCCTCCAGCCCTTGTGTTACAGTGTCATAGTTGATGTTCACAGGACCTCTGGAGCCGCAAATCCCTCCCCTGGCCATTCTGCTGGGGCTGGCTTGGGCCAGGTTTCTAGGTAAATACAATTTCCACCTCCCCTCCTGCTCCATCCTCCCACATCCTGGCTGAACCCGTGTGGGACAGCTTGCCCACCGCCTCAGCCCTTGCCAGTCTTGGGAGCGGCCAGTGTCTGGATCTGCCACCTCTCTCGCCCTCCACGTCATCTGTCTTCCTGACAGCACAAGCGAGATACAAGAAAAACAGGTCAGCGGATCCGGGCATTTCCTCCCTGGGCAGGTTTCCACTTACCTCTTGTCTGCCCTCTTGCCTTGGCCTCTCTGGCCCAGATCACTGCCTGCTACTTCCTGCTATTGGGCAGCCAAGGATTATACTGGCTATTGGCAGGAGCTGGCAATCCTGGTGCCCGTGGCTCACAGCCATATGTTTTAGGCTCCTTCAGGAAGCTCTGCTAAGACACCAGGGAAAGGGATATCTGACCCTTCCCTGCCGTGACCAAGGCACACTAGCACCCAGCAATGGTATTCATAGGCAGCATCATCACTGTCATGCAGATCTCCAAGAGCAGAGGCAGCTTGGCATCAAGTACGGAGACCTTTGTGTAGAGGACAGCACAAGAGGGGAGCCTTCGCCATATGATTGGTTTCCGGGAACTTCAAAAAACAAGTAACGTGTAAACACTTTGAATTCCCTCTGTCCAAACTCATACCTGACACACTCATGCAACCGCACATGAACAAAAAATTCCTCACAGGCGAGCCGACTCTCTCTCTCTCTCTTTCTCTCTCTTCCTCCCCGCCATCCCCACATGCTCACTGTAACACACTGTGCTGGGTCCTCCTGGATCTACATCCACATACCTATTTACACATATGCAGACTTAGGCTTAGGAAGCACACTCTTGTACAGCATCAGGAACACACGCATGTAGGCAAGCAGGGGCACACACATGCACACGTGAGCGCACCCAGTACACAGTGGCTTGGAAGGTGCTAAGGGGTTTTCGAGGACTATGTCCTACTTGCACAAGTCCAGGGTGTTGTTCTTGTGGTAGGCGTGGCTAAGGAGCCCAGCGCTGTTTACTGGACAGTCCATTGGCACTTGGGCCTCCCCCTGCTGTCCTCACCAGTCTCCCATTCCCTGAACCATGCAGCTTCGGAGACCTGGGTAGCAACAAACTCTTCGGGAAAGCAATCAAGGCAGAAATGTCAATGTAACAGGACCACATGATTACGCCCCAGTAGTGCCCCAACCAAGGATGGCATTCGTTACCCCTTAGGTCTACACCCTAAAGCACAGCGCTGCACGCAGAGAATGGGTCAGGCCTGTGCCCCAGAATCCCTTGCCTCTTCTCCCTTCTACTTGGTCCCAGGGTGGTGGGGCGCCCAACCTGGCCTTCCTAGCCACCACCTGCCATCTGCAGCTGAGTTCCTGAGGCTTGTCCCTTGCACACATACCTTCTTTGCTGATAACTCCCTCCGAGTTCTCTCTCCTAGCCCTCCTCTCCCTGCCTTGCTGCTCTGGACTGCTTTCAACTCACACATGCCTCTGTGCCACTGCCTCTTTGCCTCTGCCTCTGCCTCCCAATTTCCCCCTCCTCCTCTTGAGGTTCACAGGCTGCACACCTCCCCATGCACCTCTTCACTTCTTCTGGGGAAATTACAACTGCCTCACCCTTGCCTAGCCCTTCTTATCTTCTCCAAATCTCCCTCTGCTCTCACCCTCTGCACACCTGGGATCTCTCAGTCCTCTGGTGAACACCAATCCCCATTTATCTAATCTGTTGTCTGCCTGCTCTGTGCCCAAGCCCCTCTGCTCCTTTTCTGTGCACAGGAGGTTTGTGACAAAGGTAGGAGGGAAGCGGCACTCCTTTCCTGCCTTCTGGTTTTATGACTGACATCCGATTGGTCTGGAAACGGCCTCTGCCCCCTTGGCCAAGACCACCTGAAGACCTTGCCTGGCTTGCTAGGCAGCAGCCCTATGTTTTTCTGAGCCAGAAGGACTGCACATATGCGGCCCACTGTGCAGCAAAGCCTCCAGTGGGTGGTCGGATGTTTTGTTTCTCCATTCCTTGCCCACTTTGTTGATGTGTGCTTTCATTTGCATTCCAACAGGAACAGCCATAAGGGAGGGGTAGTGAGGCTGCTTAGAGGTAGGCAGTTGGTGCTCACAGGCCAGCAGGGCCTCCTGGTGCCTCACTAACAGTGCATTTGCACCTGGGGTGCTGGGAAGCCTCTGGGCAGTGCCCATATGGTTTGTAGCTCTGTGATGTGGCCAGGTACTAGGCGCCTCCTGCTGACTTGAGCCAGTGTTCCAACTGGAGTTGCCATAGCAAAAAGGACACAGGGCCCCTTGGGGGTTTGCTGTAAGTTCTCACTAGTTCTCACAGGCCTTCGGGGATGCACAGGATGTGTAGAGCCGCACATCCCTCCCCTGGCCATTCTGCTGGGAACAGCTTGGGCCAGGGTCCTAGGCAAATACACTTTCCACCTCCCTTCCTGCTCCATCTTCCCACATCCTGGTTGAATCTGTGTGACACAGCTCCCCACTGCCTCTGCCCTTGCCAGTCCTGGAAGTGGCTGGTGTATGGATCCGTCACCTCTCTCACCATCAACCTCATCTCTCTTGCTCAGAGCATAAGGGAGATACAAGGTTAGAAGGTCAGCGAATCTGGGCATCTCCTTTCTGCGCTAGTGTCTGCTTAACTCTTGTCTTCCCGCTTGCCTTGGCCTCTCTGGCCCAGATCCCTGCCTGCTACTTCCTGCTATTGAGCAGCCAAGGATTATACTGGCTAGAGGCAGGAGCTGGCAATCCTGGTGCCCATGGCTCACAGCCATATGTTTAAGGCTCCTGCAGGAAGCTCTGCTAAGACACTAGGGAAAGGGATATCTGACCCTTCCCTGCCTCGACCAAGGCACACTAGCACCCAGCAACAGTATTCATAGGCGTCATTGTCACTGTCATGCAGATCTCCAAGAGCAGAGGCAGCTAGGTATCCCGGGCCTCAAGTCCGGAGACCTTTGTGCAGAGGACAGCACAAAAGGGGAGACTTTGCCAAATGATTGGTGTCTGGGAACTTCAAATAAGCAAGTAAACATGCACACAATTGGAACTCCCTATGTCCAACCTCATACATGACACACTCATACAACCGCACATGAACAAAGAATTCCTCATAGGCGAGATGACTCTCTCTCTCTCTTTCTCTTTCTCCCTTCCCGCCACCTCCACATGCTCACTCATAACACACTGTGCCGGGTCCTCCTGGATCTACATCCACATACATATTACACATACACAGACTTTGGCTTAGTAAGCACACCCATGTACAGCATCAGGAACAAACACACACGCATGTAAGCAAGTACGGGCACACATATGCACATGCGAGCGCACCCAGTACACAGTGGCTTGGAAGGTGCTAAAGGGTTTCCCCGGACTGTGTCCTACTTGCTCAAGTCAAGGGTGATATTCTTGTGGTGGGCGTGGCTAAGGAGCCCAGCTCTGCTTACTGGCCAGTCCATTGGCACTTGTGCCTCTAGCTGCTGTCCTCACCAGTATCCCGTTCCTTCAACCATGCAGCTTGGGTGACCTGGGTAGCAACAAACTTTGGGGGAAAGAAATCAAGGGAGAAATGGGAATGCAACAGGACCACAGGATTAGTCCCCCAGTAGTGCCCCAACCAGGGAAGGCATTCATTACCGCTCAGGTCTACACCAAGAAGCATGGAGCTGCAAGCAGAGAGCGGGGCAGGCCTGTGTGCCAGAATCCCTTGCCTCTCCTTCCTTCTCTTGGTCCCAAGGTGGTGGGGTGCCCATCGTGATCGTCCAACCTCGCCTTTCTTGTATGGTGCAAGTCAGTTCGCTTTTTGGCAGGAACTGACCAGGAGGGCCTCCTAACGGAGGCTCAACCTGCCCACCTTGATCTTGGGTCTGCTCCTTTTGCTTCTTCACAGGAGCCAGCGGATCAGCTTAGGAGATCTCCATTTTGTCAGTCTTTTAAATATCAGGCCTGTGTGTATTGTTTCTTCTGTTTTATTGGAATTGTTTTACCTCTTGTTATTTTGTGGACTGCACAACTGACGAGACTGATAGGCATGGGCAACGTCCCTTCCACTCCCGTGGACTTGACTTTAGCCCACTGGAAGGAAGTTACTCACAATAATAGTGTAGAGATCAAGAAATGAAAGTGGGTGACTCTCTGCTCTTCTGAGTGGCTCACTTTCAAGATGGGGTGGCCACCAGAAGGGACTTTTGACTTGAGTACAATTCTCAAAATAGAGGACTATGTTTTTAATTCCTTACATAGTCACTTCGAAAAAGTTGGTAGATATCACCTTCTCTGGGCCCCTCCCGTGAGTCCGT